>NC_089820.1:24975254-25005690 GCF_029633855.1 Hoplias malabaricus
GCCCTGGAGAAACTATCAGACTCAATAGAAGAACATTACAGAACCACAGAACTCAGCATTTACAACCTCTCCTGATACAGAGGTGCACTCTGAGTGTCTTTCAGAAAACTGCTGTGCACTCGGGGTCGGGGTGAACAGCGAGCGGCTCATTTTCGCTTAAAGGAATGAATGAATAAGGTACCTTAGTAGGAGCAAATATACAGGTACCTATTCTACCCCTTTCCACTGATATGAAATGAAAAGGCTGTGTCTTGCTTTAGTCAAAACACCACAAGGATCAACCCCCACAGCAGCGCTCTCCCCCTGTCTAAACAGCCCTGTTCAGAGCGGCCGCTTGGGTCTGACTTTGTATTTGCGCTCTCACATAAACGTGGGTGTGACCCACAGTGTGTGGGTCTTCATATTAACGTGGAGATGCACTGAACAAGGGATGCAATTTGTCTCCTTTAAACATGGCCATGTCTATGTGAGAGTCCTGCTCCGTTGGTCTTTATAGAATAAAAAATTAAATAATAAATACATTATGAATGTGTGAGTGTGTGTGTGTGTGTGTGTAGCCCTGTGAAGGACTGGCGCCCCCTCCAGGGTGTATTCCCGCCTTGCGCCCAATGATTCCAGGTAGGCTCTGGACACACCGCGACCCTGAACTGGATAAGGGTTACAGATAATGAATGAATAATAAATTATAAGGTATATAAATATAATTGGCCAGTTTGTGTTTTGGTGGTAGAAATGGTTGATGGTTCCTTTAATACTGGACACACGTCTAAAGAGGCGGAAAAGTGCTTAACTGGTGTAGAGACTAACCAGTGGCAGTGGCGGACACAGAGGGGTTTGACAAGCAGGTTTAAAGAGGGATCATCCATCCATAGGAGAGAAAAACCACAGAGTCTGGATGCATGCTGCGTGTTGGTGCGCTGGAAAAGAGAGAGAGAGAGAGAGAGAGAGAGAGAGAGAGAGAGAGATCCACATTGAACATAGGGGAAGGGGCAGACCCAGCTGAGACACACACACAAATAAGAAAGCCCCATTTATCTGCTCGGGGGAACATGGTCAGTATTATATCTGGTCATTAGGCCAGTCGATGCTGGAGGGACCACACTAATGCCACTGTGGAACATCACCGCCCTGAAATGGAAGAGAACAAGCGAGGGGAAGAATTACAGACGGATGGAACGGCACTGGAGACATGAGCAGCGTGGAGATGATAGGACAGATAGTGGTCTTGCCACAGGCATAGCTGTAGTGTCCAGGGAGGACACAACCGTCTCAGTACTTTATCTTGTAGATAATGATGTGGAGATACAACATCTCAAGCTAAAGAACAGCATGATGGAAACCAGGGGTTTCAGCCTTGTCTCTACTCTTCACCAGATTTAAATCAAAACAGGATTAGTGTTAAATGAACAATGGTGATTTTGCTGTGTTCTGGGAATAATTAAAGATGTCTGAACATTGCTGTGAGGATTTGATGGTAGCCATAAGTGCATGAATGAAGTCAGGTACTAAAGATGGGTGATTAGGGTTAGGGAGTGTGGTGTTTCCTCCTTGTGTCCGCGTGGGTTTCCTCTGGGTGATGGTCTGTGAGGAGTGTGGTGTGTTCTCCTTGTGTCCGTGTGGGTTTCCTCCGGGTGACTGTCTGTGAGGAGTGTGGTGTGTTCTCCCTGTGTCTGCGTGGGTTTCCTCCGGGTGACTGTCTGTGAGGAGTGTGGCGTGTTCTCCCTGTGTCTGCGTGGGTTTCCTCCGGGTGACTGTCTGTGAGGAGTGTGGTGTGTTCTCCCTGTGTCCGCATGGGTTTTCTCCGGTTGATATATCTCTGAGCTCTCATCACCTGTCTGCTGCGTGTCTGACTTTATTTTAAATATATAGAAATGTCTGTTCCTCTGTGCAAAGTGTAAACTGTTCAGGTTTTTGAAAAGATGCTGTTGCATTATGGGAAATGTAGTTCATATTTTACAGGATTAAATTAACTTTTTACCACTGTGATTTTACTGGGGCACAGCAACATGCCCCAATAAATTGCGTCTAGTGACTCGCCCGGCTGAGAAACAAAGCGCGGATAAAAGTGTATCCTATTTTTATGTCGCTTTGGATAAAAGCCTCTGCCAAATGCATAAATGTAAATGTAAATGTAGATAAAAGAGAAAAGAACACAGATGACTGTAGAACAGAGAAAAAATGTCGATTAAAAAAAAAGAACGAAAAATCACAGCGTCATTCAGTCGGCCGTATTCTGAACATGTGCCGCAGAGGAGCCTTGAAGAAAGAGAGTTTGCCCTGAGAGAGAGAGAGAGAGAGAGAGAGAGAGAGAGAGAGAGAGAGAGATGAGTGCCAGACAGCTGCATCCTGTACAGACCGACTCTTCTGTGACTTTGAAAGAGAACCCAGAAGCTCTTACACTCACTGTTTTTTCCTCATGTCTTCCTCATTCTGAACACGATGTACAGTGTATACAAACAGTAGAACAGTGGGCCTGTGTTCTCTGGAGTGATGGAGCTCCATCAGATCCTCACAGCAATGTATCAACATTTGGGTAAAGCCTTCCTACAGGAGGTGAGGCTATTTCCCAAGTGTTTCCCAGTTGAATGCTACAGACAAACTGCTGGAGGAGGAATAATGGTCTGATGGAGCTTCTCTATCCATGGCGTGGAAGGCCGATCCAGAAGAGTGAAGGCTTCTCTGTATCAAACCAAGCAGCTTTCTTGGATGTGGATGATCGAAGGTTGTTTGAATCGTCCTCGCAGGGCAGGAAGCTTTTATCTGACCCTGTAAGAGGCATGCACCCTGTAAGAGGCATGCCCTTGCATTAGACTGTGCTGTTAAGCTGTTAGGCCATCGACTTCTGCACTTAGCGCCACAAAAGAGAGCCACACTTCACCCCCCACTGAGCAGTTGACCTCTCTCAAGAGCTATTTTGGGTTGTTGCTGAACATCCAAAGCAGTGCAACATCCCAAACATTACCACAGTTATAACACTTTTACATAAGCTATGCACTGTATATGCATGGTTTTAGAATCAGATCTGACTGTGATGTATGAAAATTTGTGTTTAAACCCAGCTATAATAAGCGTAGGGCGGCACGGTGGAGTCGCTGTCGCAGAGCTCCAGGGTCCTGGGGTTGTGGGTTCGAGCCCCGCTCCGGGTGACTGTCTGTGAGGAGTGTGGTGTGTTCTCTCTGTGTCTGTGTGGGTTTCCTCCGGGTGACTGTCTGTGAGGAGTGTGGTGTGTTCTCCCTGTGTCTGCGTGGGTTTCCTCCGGGTGACTGTCTGTGAGGACTGTGGTGTGTTCTCTTTGTGTCTGCGTGGGTTTCCTCCGGGTGACTGTCTGTGAGGAGTGTGGTGTGTTCTCCCTGTGTCTGTGTGGGTTTCCTCCAGGTGACTGTCTGTGAGGAGTGTGGCGTGTTCTCTCTGTGTCTGCGTGGGATTCCTCCGGGTGACTGTCTATGAGGAGTGTGGTGTGTTCTCCTTGTGTCTGCATGGGTTTCCTCCGGGTGACTGTCTGTGAGGAGTGTGGTGTGTTCTCCTTGTGTCTGCGTGGGTTTCCTCCGGGTGACTGTCTGTGAAGAGTGTGGTGTGTTCTCCCTGTGTCTGTGTGGGTTTCCTCCAGGTGACTGTCTGTGAGGAGTGTGGTGTGTTCTCCCTGTGTCTGTGTGGGTTTCCTCCAGGTGACTGTCTGTGAGGAGTGTGGTGTGTTCTCCCTGTGTCTGCGTGGGATTCCTCCGGGTGACTGTCTGTGAGGAGTGTGCTGTGTTCTCCCTGTGTCTGCGTGGGTTTCCTCTGGGTGACTGTCTGTGAGGAGTGTGGTGTGTTCTCCCTGTGTCTGTGTGGGTTTCCTCTGGTGTGTTAATCATTTATTTATTACAAAAAGGTTAAACAAGGCTTGTCTTGGTGCCCTCTTGGTCCAGAGCGCTGTCATTTTTAGCAGGCTTAGCCTTTCAGTGGTCTTCAGTCCCACAGTCTCTGGACTCAGGAACATGGAGACACTGTTGGGTTTGCTGTTAGACTGTTTGGCCTTACTCTAGAGAACATAAGCCACCATTAAGCACTTTACATTTACTGACCCAGTGTTACTGGTGCCTTTACTCTGATGTCTTCAAGAGAAGGTTTAACACCAATGCCTGATTTCAGCAAAGCTGGCTTAGGGCCAAGTTCCACCAAATCCTTGTAACAATGTCCCGACATCTAATTCTTACAGGACGAGTGGAGGCTAATGCTGCAGGAAACTTGGACATACTCCCTAGAAATACCCTTGGTTACCCTTGGTTACATGTTGGACTATGAGGTGTCCGTAACCTTGGGTTGTGTAGTGTACGGCTAGAAGTGGCATCAACTCTTGCTAAAATGGTGAGTTGAAACTGATGGATGAGATTCCCATAGAGAAGAAGGACACTTAATGATTGTTAACGAATAATCGAGAAGGTTGTAATCCTCTAGAAATCCCCACCCACCCCCTCCATCTGCACAATGCCCCATTCCCTGTCAAAGTCTTCCTGTCTCTAACCCTCTGATGAAATCACGCTCACTTCTTGATAAACCATGTTTATGCATGTCCCCACATTTCAAGTCCTGATCTGATTCTGAAAGCACCAAGCACCAAAAGCACCAAAAGTCTAGCCCCAGGACATTCGCCTCTTCCTCTTTCTTCTCCTGTGAGTCTCCAGGTCCAGCTCTTTTCCTCTGTTTCTCAGCTCTATTTTTTCAGCAGGACGCCAAAGTGCTGCAGGGCAGCGCTGGAAAGCAGCAGTGACCAGGCAAGCGCCCAGCTCTGGAGGCTTTTCCTTTAAAACCCGGCCAATCTTAAATTCCTCCTCGCCTGTCTGCTATTTATGGCCATGGCAGAGTGAAAATGTGTCACATTAGCTTTTGTGCCTTGAAAGCCATAGAGGGTAGAGGAGGAGAGGCTTTGATATGGTTTCTCTCCACCAGGGTCTCACAGCGCCGTGAGGAGAGCAGAACAAAGCGCTCTCTCTCTTTCTCTCTCTTTCTCCTTCTGGTTTTAGCCGAGGCAGCGCACCGACTCAGATGCAGAAATGTGCTCTGTTCTTCGGCGGTTTTGCTTGGAGTTAGACATTTCACGTATTGTGCTTACTGCGCTTAATAAAGCAACTCTGACAAGTGCTGATCCACGCGAATCTAAGTTTGGGTGAGGCTGGCTGTGAGTGCACTGTGAGGGTTTGATGGCATTCAGCCACGAGAGTCTCAGCGAGGTTGGGTACTGATGGATCTCCAGAGAACACAGTGCCACCACTTCACAGCCCAACACTGAAGGCTTTATACCCCTCTAGCCCACCGCTGGCATTGAGCATGGTGAGCTTAGGCTCATGTGCAGCTGCTCTAGAATATCAGTGGAGATTACGCAAGCTGAATGCAATGATAATTTTGTTATTGAAAACTATGACAAAATATATTTGTTCAATAATCATCTGAAGACGAGGACTATAATGAAATGTGAAAGAGTGACCATTTGTGATTGGTCTGTCTGGGAGTCACTCGTATGAATTGTTGGCCAGTGATTCACAGTTGAAACCCTTGGAGTTGACTCAGTTATAGTTTACAGTGTTTCAAAAGTATTTGAAACACATATTGTGGCCATAGGGGGTGGTATGGTGGTGCAGCAGGTTAGTGTCGTAGTCACACAGCTCCAGGGTCCGCTCTGAGTGACTGTCTGTGAGGAGTGTGGTGTGTTCTCCATGTCTGCGTGGGTTTCCTCTGGGTGACTGTCTGTGAAATGTGTGGTGTGTTCTCTCTGTGTCTGCGTGGGTTTCCTCCGGGTGACTGTCTGTGAGGAGTGTGGTGTGTTCTCTCTGTGTCTGCGTGGGTTTCCTCCGGGTGACTGTCTGTGAGGAGTGTGGTGTGTTCTCCCTGTGTCTGCGTGGGTTTCCTCCGGGTGACTGTCCGTGAGCACAGTCTCCTCCCTCAACATCCACGGCTGCAGTACCCTTTATTAAAGCAACTATGACCCAGCTGTTCTCTGGGCTCTGGCGTGGCTGACCACCGTTCTAGGTGTGTGTGATTGTGTGTGTGTGTGTGTGTGTGTGTGTGTGTGCTCATGACCCCTAGTTAATGTGTGTGCATGTGAGGGTCAAAATGTGGAGGCGCAGCTTTGTGCAATGGTAAAAGAACACATTTATATATTTTATGTTCAAATTATAGTTGTTATAAAAAGCGTCTACAAACCTTTGGCCACATAGTGCAGTTGCGAATACAAGATGACTAGCGAATGTAGGCATGGGGCACTGGCCGAGTCCATGCACTGAGGGCCCGAGTGTGAAATCGTCTTATCCATGCCCACTTTGGAGCGGAGGGGGGAAAGTGCAAAGGCAAAAGCTGTATTGATTCACCCCAGAAAGCGGCCTCATCTCTTTCGCTTGTCATCACTGCGCCTCCTTCACGCCAGACCGGCCTAATGCGAGCTGACAAGAAGTCAGGCCTTCCCTTAAGTCCCAACCGAAGTCAGGGTGAGGGCGAGGGCAGAAAATAAACTCATAGCTCTTACAATAGCGTGGGATAGTCTTTTGTTTTAATCCTCTGGCTCAGGCCTCTATTGTCCGAATTCCTCGCTGACCAGAGCACAAGACATGAGAGCCGGAGAAACCCAGCAATTCCTGGAAGTGGAACAAAATACACACGAGGTCTAAATGTGTTCCAGCCGGGGCTTTTCTGCGGTCTTGAAACGCTGCTGAGTTTATTTGACCTCGGGGTCTCGGAGTGGTGTTTTATTTGGCCTGAGTCACTGCCGCTGTACTCGCAGGTGTTTTGTACCCAGGATGTTCCACTTTATTGCATTTTTGGTAGTGGTTACACTTCCTATGAAGCCTGTATTCTGAATCTGTAAGGTTTATAAACACATTTATAGTGGTAGCTCTTGGAGTATTCATAATCTGGAATTCATATCTACACAAATCAGGTATTAATGTTTGGTGATTAGTTATAGGGTGGCACGGTGGCGCAGCAGGTAGTGTCACAGTCACACAGCTCCAGGGACCTGGATTCCTGGGTTTGATTCCCGTTCCGGGTGACTGTCTGTGAGGAGTGTGGTGTGTTCTCCCTGTGTCTGCATGGGTTTCCTCTGGGTGACTGTCTGTGAGGAGTGTGGTGTGTTCTCCCTGTGTCTGTGTGGGTTTCCTCCGGGTGACTGTCTGTGAGGAGTGTAGTGTGTTCTCCCTGTGTCTGCATGGGTTTCCTCCAGGTGACTGTCTGTGAGGAGTGTGGTGTGTTCTCCCTGTGTCTGCATGGGTTTCCTCCGGGTGACTGTCTGTGAGGAGTGTGGTGTGTTCTCCCTGTGTCTGTGTGGGTTTCCTCCGGGTGACTGTCTGTGAGGAGTTTCCTCCCACAGTCCAAAAACACACGTTGGTAGGTGGATTGGCGACTCAAATATGTCCATAGGTGTGAATGTGTGAGTGAATGTGTGAGTGTGTGTGTTGCCCTGTGAAGGACTGACGCCCCCTCCAGGGTGTGTTCCCGCCTTGCGCCCAATGATTCCAGGTAGGCTCTGGACCCACCGCGACCCTGAACTGGATAAGCGGTTACAGATAATGAATGAATAATTAGCTATGGCCCTACAACTCATCCCCACGCAATTGGACAGACCTCCACAGACCAGTACTGGGGGTTTTATACCCCTCTGGCTCATACTTGGCCTTGGGCGTGGTAACGTAAGGCTTATGTGCTTTCACACTAGAGCATCTCTTTTCATTTCATTTGTTTCTACGAATCAACTAGTGATTGACAAAAGAGTGTAGTTTAAATAGGAAGGCTTTTTAAAGACCTCTTAACAAAGTGCATTTATCAGACTCTAGATTTAAGAATGTAATAGATATTACAGAACGTCTAATTGACATAATCTTGCCTATATCGATTATATAGATTTTAAAAATTCTGTTCATCGTTTGTTGTTAATTTTGTTTCTATGTCCCCGCTGTGTGTTCATGTATCATCCCCTAAAAACCACACTACTACACATGCAGTCATGTGATTCTCCCCCATCCAATCTGACACATGGAAGCAACACGGAGGAGAACCTAATCATAGAGGCGGGCCGAGCGATTTGAGCAGCTCATACCAAAGAAAAAAGCTATCCATCCATTATCTGTAACCGCTTATCCAATTGAGGGTCACGGTGGGTCCAGAGCCTACCTGGAATCATTGGGCGCAAGGCAGGAATACACCCTGGAGGGGGCGCCAGTCCTTCACAGGGCAACACACACACATTCACTCACACACTTTTGAGTCGCCAATTTTTGAAGCACAATCACAGCAACAAATAAGAACAATTTACAGCTTAAAAAAGTGGACAAACTCACATTACGTTTAGAAAGAATACACCCCAGCTTTTATACTAGAGCATATTTACAGCACAAGCCTCGTCAGTGAACTATGAGGCAGAAAACAAAACCAAAATAATTATTTACGTTCATTAATCGTAATTGATCTAAAATGTTCAATTAATCGTGATAATGATTTGTGCTCATATCGCCCGGCCCTAGGAATAGGGTCATTTAAAATTCGCATTACCATCTACCCACTGTTCCTTATTGAATATTTCACACCAAATTCAAATGAACTGAACATGGACCTTAAGACAGGGTGTTTTGCTTTGATCTGTTATCTAAAATATAATCCACCCTCCCTGTATTGAATATTTATTCATAACATACTGGGAAACAGCGTGGGGGTCTGTCCTGCTTTTGTGGTACCGCTGCAGTGCGCCAAGTCCAGCGACCTCCTGCCAATTACAAGAATTTCAGCAAGGACTGTCTTCTTAAGCCTTGTGTGTGTGGTACACTGCCAATCCACTTATGGCATCATCCTTCTGTGTGGGTACATGAGTGTGTAGGCATTGGTGTGTGTGTTTGTACCAGGAAAACATCACACTGTTCGGACCAAAACCTATTTACACACTCACATTGTGGGGACTGGTCTGCCTTGTGGGGACCAGCTGGTGGTCTATACACAATGAATGGAAGCCTATGTAATGTCCTCAAAATTCACAGATACACGATTGTGTGTGTGTTTATGTGTCCACGAGAAAAAAAGCAGAAGGTGAGAAAGACAGACTTATCTGTTTTGAGCTTCTGCTCTTCTGGGAAGGATTTTGACAACATGTTTGAACATTTCTGTGAGGATTTGATGGCATTGAGCCACAAAAACATGAATGAGGTCAGGGGCTGATGTTGGAGGATTAGTTCTAGATCACAACATCACTCTAACTCATCCCAAATGAAATGGATAGGGCTCCAACTGGCCTGAAAACGCAGTTGCATGGATTTCCAGCATGATGATCTTAAGCTTCTGTGCAACTGCTCCAGAGTGTTTCTGTCATTTCACAGTTTTTTCTGTGCAGATTATACAGTCAGAGTTTACAGTAGCTGCCATATGGACCTACACAGAGACACATTTCAAAGAAACACCATGATATTTAAAATGTTTTATTGTTTATTTCTATATATTTGTCCTCATTTAAACAAAAATCTGTTCCACTCTCAGAGAGAAGGGACCGCGCGATCAGATTATCTACCTGTAAACACGGGGAAACGAATAAGACAAAGGGATATGAGGCTTGTGTCTGTAGGGTCTTACACATTAAATAAAAAACATTGGAGTAAAAGAACACCATTACTGAAGCCTGTGTATGATCTGTGTATGAATAACTCACTCAGTGATTCAGTCACAAAATCAGAGAAATGCACATTAGATCCTATGTTGAAAATGCACATTAGATCCTATGTTGAAAATGCTAATATGGCTAACAGAAAATAACAGTATTTCTCCTTGTTATGCAACATTGTGGGATCCTTTACCACCTGGCGTAAAGAGGTGGTGGGCTGCTGTGTTTTTAAGTGCTGTGAGACTCTCTCCAGTGCCGGGGGAGGGGCTGTGTATGAGGTACATTTATAAGTGTTTTACATCTGTTTACAATAGTGCTGCTCTCTGAAACCAGACAATCATTCGCCCCAAAAAAAAATCACATGACTGCAATCCATGGATTGAATTCACGTGACCTGATGCAATCAACCCCTCAAGAAATGGTTGAATGCCTGGTGTAAAGGAGAAATTTTAGTGAGCAAGTGTCCACAGACTCAAACGTGAGGAAGTAGCTTCATTTAGCGTGGATGATTCATACACGCTTCTATTAGAAAACCAATGTTGGTTTTGAGCCCCATTAGTCGTCATGAATGGATGTGCAGCCGCACTGCAGCAGACAGCATCTCGTTGTGTTGTTTTATACTCAGCAATTATCGGTTCAGAAAGCACAACCCTTTCTATCCTTCTGCCAGCCTCCAGGCTTTCCCTGACTTGATTCAAGCCTCAGAGGCAGAGAGCATGGTTTGATATCATGGCGCAATTATTATTTTATGAAGAGCCAAATGACAGCAGTGTGCAGGATGCTGAGATGAACTTGAAACCCTGTAGGAGAAGCCGAAGAAGGGTTTGATATTTTCGCAGGGAACTGAAAAGCTTCCAATAAGATCTGTCATCCTTCAGAAACAGAGGAAAACCGAAGCAGCCAGAATAGTCATGTACATTATTTATAGTTCCAGGCTCACCCAGACCACATTTCTTGAAGTCTCCAAGTCATCCATGACTCTCTGGAGACTTTATAGCATTACTTTAGATGTCAGTCTTTTTAAGATACGGGAACAGATTATTGTTGGCTATTGTTCAACCCAGCAGCAACGTTTAAAACCACACAGTACATTACACTGGCTAGAGGAGTGTGTTTCAGGTGGGAAACACACTGCCCCAGATCTACGTAAAGAAGTGTGCTTTGGAGGATTTGAAAAGGCATTGTGTAAGTGCCTCATTGTGTGAATGTCTTTCTTTCTTTCTTTAAAGGGCACAGCCCTTTTTTCCCCACAAATAAACAGTCTTGGGTCTTAATGACACTGGGTCTGTGACATGTTTAGCACAAGGAGCACACGGATCAAACAACACAGCACTTTTCTTACCCTGTTTAATAGCCTTGTTCAGAAGGACCGGTCGAGAATGAGAGACTGTTTAATCCAAATTCAAGGCGCACAGGAGTGAGGAACAATGAGCAGGTTTTTAGTAATTTTCTCTTTGTTCTCTTTCTTCTCTGTTCCCATTTATTTTTTCATTTTAACTCAACGCTGTTATTTCTCAGCACTGGCTTTGTCTAATGTTGCTTTATTTAACCTCTTCTTTGTGCTTTCACATAAACACGGGTCCAGCTCTGTGATTGGAGAGACTCAGATAAGGGGGCGGGGCTATTCTGAATTTCATCTCTAAGGTTTAAGATCCAGCACAGTATCAGAATGACTCGTTTTATCTGGTGTTTTCAGGCTGAGGCAGATCTCAAAATAGTGTTTTTTATGTCACTGTGTGTTGGTGGGCTTCAGATCCCCACTTTAATGTGATGATGCTCATTTTTATTCATTATTTTTATTCAAAATACAAACTAAACAATGACATTACACGTACGCTTCCTCTGGCCCTGTATTTTCAGAGAACAATGGTGGGGGTCCTCAGCATGAATTATGCCTATGCTCCTAAGAGTCCTTGAGCAAGACGTTTCAATGGAGGTATGAAATAAAATTAGTTTGATGAAGGAGCATGCCCAAATCTCCTCCCATGTCCCATTCTTCCTTGACTGGGTGTCTGGCTTTGCTTCTATGCCCAGCTGGGGCACCTGGAGGAAACCTGTGCAGACCCAGGAATGACACACCAAATTCCTTAAAGGATTGACAGTCACCCAAGGTTGGGATTGAAACTAAGTTCCTGGAGCTGTGTGGCAGTGACCTCATACCTCTGTGACTCCGTCTATGATTCATGAAAACACATGAAATCAGAGTAAATATCAGAATGTAAAATGTGAAATGTTCCGGCAAATTGAATTCTGCGTATATAATTTTAACCCCACTCTCCTGTGCTGCAGGTATCATCCACCAGATGAAAGGGGACTTTGAGTCTGCCTTGAAGCTCCACAAGACTCACCTCACCATTGCCCAGGAGCTTAATGACTATGCCGCCCAGGGTCGAGCTTACGGCAACATGGGGAACGCTTATAATGCTCTGGGTGTTTTCGACCAGGCTGTCCGTTACCATCGACAGGAGCTCCAGATTTCCATGGAGGTTAATGACCGAGCCTCTCAGGCCTCTACTCACGGGAACTTGGCTGTCGCTTACCAGGCTCTGGGAGCTCATGATCGAGCTCTACAGCATTATCAGAACCATCTCAACATCGCCAGAGAGCTCAGAGACGTCCAGAGTGAAGCCAGGGCCTTGGGAAACCTAGGCAACTTCCACTGCTCCAGAGGAGAGTTTGCTCAATCCGTTCCCTACTATGAACAGTATCTTCAGCTTTCCCCTGACTTGCAGGACATGGAGAGTGAAGGAAAGGTCTGCCACAATTTAGGATATGCTCACTACTGCCTCGGCAACTTCCAGGATGCTGTGAAATACTATGAGCAAGATCTGGCTCTCGCCAAGGACCTTCACGACAAGCTGAGCCAAGCCAAGGCCTACTGCAATCTGGGGCTTGCCTTTAAAGCCTTGGGTGACTTCTCCAAGGCAGAGGAGTGTCAGAAATACCTGCTGTCACTGGCACAGTCACTGGAAAACTCCCAGGCCAGGTTCCGGGCCCTTGGAAACTTAGGGGACATCTATATCTGTAAGAAGGATACTCCAGGAGCAGTGCAGTTCTTCGAGCAGCAGCTTGCTCTCGCCACTCAGGTGAGGACACTGATGACTTTATTTTCTCGAAAGAGCCTTCTTCATATTTTAAAACGGCTGTTATACTGACACCTAGAGGTCTGGATGTATTAGAGGACGTATTAGATTCTATACCCAGGTTTAACATGGTAGGTTGCTTAATCTATGGGGCATAAACTGGTTACAATTCTACTTGATACCTCATCTTAGGCAGGTGTATGTAAACAAACATATTTAATGTGTACAAATAAAGTTTAAAATATTTTCGTGTAAGGCATGAGTGTAATTTAAACCTCTAATGGGGGAAAAAAAGAAATCATTTAGATCCCAGGGCTATGAATAAGATATGAAGGGTAAGGACTTAAATTTCTTGAACCGGGGGAAATTATTGATGCAACATTTGCTGTGATTGAACTGAGAAAATGGTGGAAAACTTTTTGGCAGTATGGACCATGCTCAGATGTTCAGGCTTAGGAATCTGTATAAAGGCAAACCCCCTGTTGGAGAGACAATACAAAAGAAAGAGGTGGAGACGGTGTGAAGGTGGGAGCAAATTTGTCAGACACGGAAATGACATGTGTTCACAGGGTATATATAGAGCTGAGGGGGGTTTGGGTGTGGTTCTACTTCCAAAATTAAAACATATCTTCAATTGGTAGGTGGATTGGCGACTCAAAAAGTGTCCGTAGGTGTGAGTGAATGTGTGATTGTGTGTCACCCTGTGAAGGACTGGTGCCCCCTCCAGGGTGTGTTCCCTCCTTGCGCCCAATGATTCCAGGTAGGCTCTGGAGCCAAGCTGGAGTCACAGGGCGCAAGGAGGGAACACACCATGGAGGGGGCGCCAGTCCTCTGCTGGGCGACACACACTCACACATTCATGATAGAATACAACAGAATGATTGGATGATTAAATGTATTGTTGTGTTTCAGAATTACATGTTATTTTTTGAAAAGATATTTTAAACTTATTTACACACCTCAAGTGCCCCTTTCGGGCGGCACGGTGGTACAGCAGGTAGGTGTCACAGTCACACAGCTCCAGGGACCTGGAGGTTGTGGGTTTGATTCCCGCTCCGGGTGACTGTCTGTGAGTGTGGTGTGTTCTCCCTGTGTCTGCATGTGTTTCCTCCGAGTGCTCTGGTTTCCTCTTGCAGTCCAAAAACACACATTGGTAGGTTGATTGGCGACTTAAAAAGTGACCGTAGGTGTGAGTGAATGCGGTGTGTTTGTTGCCCTGTGAAGGACTGGCGCCCCCTCCAGGGTGTATTCCCGCCTTGTGCCCAATGATACCAGGTAGGCTCTGGACCCACTGTGACCCTGAATTGGATAAGGGTTACAGATAATAAATGAATGAATGAATGAATGAATGAATGAAGTGCCCCATTTGGATGTGCAACTTTTTATATGCTACTTCAAATGGGTGATGGCCAATATAATAACAGATAGACAATGCTGTACCATTTAAACTTAATTTCACATTCTCTTTCTATATAGGTGAAAGACAGAAAAATGCAAGCATGTGCTTACGCTGCCCTTGGTGCTGCTTACCGGTTGATGCAGAAGTATGAAGAAGCGCTGTCCTACCATGCCAAAGAGCTTGAGGTTTGCCAGGAGTTGGGTGATGCACCTGGGGAAAGCAAGGCTCATGGGCATCTGGCTGCTGTTTACATGGCCCTGGGACAGTATCCTGCTGCTTTCAAATGCTACGAGGCCCAGCTGGAGCTCAGCAGGCAGATGAGGGACCCTGGCATCGAGGCTCAGGTGTATGGCAACATGGGCATCACCAAGATGAATGTAGGGGCCATGGAGGAGGCCATCGGTTATCTGGAGCAGCAGCTGGCCATGCTGCAGCAGCTGAACGGAACCGAAGTGCTGCTGGACCGGGGACGTGCCTTCGGAAACCTGGGCGATTGCTATCACGTCCTGAACGACTATGAAGAAGCTGTGAAGTACTATGAGAGATACCTGGCAGTGGCTCAGAGCCTCAACAGACTGCAGGACCAGGAGAAGGCCTACCGAGGGCTTGGGAATGGACACAGGTGAGGACATTCTGAGAGGATGGTCAGCTTTATAGAAATATACAGTGACAGTGTTTTGCCTGATTGGTGCACCGAATTGATAAGAATGTGTGTTAAAGGCAACTCATTATACACTTGTTCCACAAGTAAACACAGTTCAGGGACATAATGAAGGTGTCTTTGACTTGCTTTGGCCAAAATACCACAAGGATCAGACACCGCAGCAACATTCCCAATGTTCAGAATTGCAGGTTTCAGCACCTGTTCCTTTAAATGATAATGAGCCACTCGCTGTTTACCCCGACCCCGAGTGCACAGCAGTGAGGAGCGAGGAGTAGAAGCAGAAGCTCTGGTTTTTGCTCAGTTCTCTTTCTTCTCTGTTTTTACTCAGTACTTGTTGTGTCTCACTTGTTTCTCTGTGTTTAACCTCCTCTTTGCGCTCTCACATAAACGCGGGTCCAGCGCTGTGATTGGACAGAATCTGAAGTACAACTGACACTGGTGATTTCTTCATAGGAAATCCCCTTTAAAAATGTAGAAAATCTCATAACTACTATTTCAAATATTCCTTCTGCAAAATACTTTGAGAACAACTTTTCTCCCAGTAATTCACTACTGAAGAATGCCTTGTTTTCTGCTCAGCATGGGTACATTACGTTCATTATGATGTCCCTGCTTTGCAGATGGAGTTTAATAATGGATGGGACGTATTAGTGTTGTCGCACATTAATCAGGTATTTTGAGGAGAAAGGGGCTAAACATCAGTATTCAGGGTGTGTTAGAGCGGGAGATAATTGCCTCACTGCCGGGTTAATGCCCCTCAGAGACGGCTTATTGTTAGGAGTCATGATCTTCCTCCTTCACACAGAGCCGTCTTTCTAATCAGGAAATATCCGGCATTGTTCGTTTGTGCTGCTGCTTGCTTTTTGGGACCACGTTCGTGGAGTCACCTTGAGGGTGGGCTGGGTTTTGAGCAGTGGCTGAGGCATGATACATGTGCCACATTTTCCTGCCGATCTCTCTGTATGTAAAGAGGCTTGGGTGCATGTTTGAACCCAAATGGAAAGTGGGTTAATTCATGTTGACCCTTATTTTTCTGCTGGGCCTGTTCTTTTCCTTCTTGTTCTTGTTCCAGCCTGAGGGTCTTGGCTGAAAATATGAAGGAAAAAAATAATAATCCAGGGAGGCAGACAAAAGCACCTTTTTTTCCTCCTCATTCCCTTGTTTTTTAACGGCTGGGACTCCACTCAGCAGAAAAATGAGCGGAATTTTATATTAGTCGTGCCTGAAAGGAGCGCTGAACAATATTGAAACAGTCTGCTGTGTGTTTCGGGATGAAAACACCTCCCCACCCACTTCAGTGTCGAGCTGAGAGTCATTAACACCGAGAGTTAATTAAACTCTAATTGCAGAGCTGATTATCCTTTTGAAACAACATGCCCCTGATGTTATTCCTGTGTGAATGAGCTTTAGAGGGGTGGCTGCATTCCCCCCTCCACAGATGTGATACTATTTTAGAGTAGCTTCCAGTCAATGGAGGTTTCCCCATTTCCCCATCACTCTGAAGTGCTGCTTATGATTCTGTGAGGGTTGAAAGAAAAAGTCACATTGCAATATTTAAAATAAACTGCAGCTAAACAGAGTTGAGTAATTCTTTAGCGATGACTTTCAGCCATTTACTCTCTTTCTATAGCTCTGTTTATTTCTCATTGCTGTTGTTGTGTTGATTGTGACATGTATGGGACATAAACAGAAGAAAGCGGTGGCTCAGAAACATCACGGGTTCATGCTCCCAGCCCTGGGTTATAGTGTTAGCCACTTGGTTAGTCACTGTTTGAGGAAAGATTCAAGGACCAGGTTCATGGTGTATGTATGGTTGACCAGATCTGAGATGGTGAAAAAGAGGACATGTCTCCGCACTGACGTGCAGACTGACCAATTAAATAATTAAAAGATTTTAGGCTACTTCACCACGCCCCCTTCTCACTCAAGCAAACCAATCGGAGTAGGGGAGGGCGGGACTAGTTTGTGAACGAAACGCTTCTCGAAGTTCTATGTAAGCTCTAGAAAAATAAAATCCCGGACGTTTGTGAAATTCCGCCCGGACATTTTGTTAAGTCTAAAAAAGAGGACATGTCCGGGTAAAAGAGGACGTTTGGTCACCCAAGTTTATGATTGTAGGCAATTGCACTTCTCTCTGGTTGTTTAAATTCCAAAGCTAAGCGTCTTTTAAAGTGGAACGGTGTGTTTGAGGGGAAAAAAGCAGTTGTTATTAGGTGGATGAAGTGTAAGTTTTATTCACTGTTTGAACTACCACCGAAACTCATTTCTAACTGGAGCTGTTTAGTTTTGTAGCACTTTCACTAATGCTGTTAGCCGTCTCCCAGGTTTGGACATATTTCCACCCCAGCAAAAAAGGTCTATATTACCCACCTGTGGAGCAGGAATAGAGCAATATCCTCATCTTGGTTCATGCTTCTCAATGTTTTGAGTTCTCTTCATTGTCTAAATATACACCAGATGCCTCTGCAATGAGCAGAAAGAGAGAGACTAGCTTACCGGCCTGAGGCAGTTTGTTTTTGTACTCATTTACAGACACTGGGGCTTCGTAAACCCATCGGACTAATTTCCAGCCCGAAAACAGATTGGAGAGCAGCAAATGGCGAGGAAACATAATGTTTTGGGATTATAGTCGTGAACTATGCCTTTAAATCTGCACATGCATATGGCTGGTGCAGCACCACTGGCCTTAGGTCAGTGTAGCCAATAGTTCAAGATTCACTTACACTGTGTGAGTTCACATTCTAGATATGGGAGTTGGGGTGGGGGTGGGGGTGTACCTGAGGAATATCCTGGAAGATATCAAACACTGGAAATCATGTTCATTATCTATTTCTCTCACTGGTGATGACTGAAAATAATGTCTCCTCCATTGTTGAGACACAGTGACCTGGGCCCTCTAGTGGATGTAATGTTTAATGTCCAGGCAAATGTAAAGGTCACTGTATTGCCAAAGGTTTACAGACCCTGCTCGTCCAAAATAATTTCTTAATCGAAGAGTATTATGAAGAAGTTTGTCCTCTTTTTACTGTGATAAAAGGAATCTCGGCTAGTAACGTGAAAGCCTTAATATAATGGGATTACTCTAAATTACTAAGACACATTATTAAAAACATACAACAAAAACAACAAAAATTGATTATTTAGTTGTAAAATAACACCATTATTCAACATATGGGTGCAGCCATTATTTCAGATTTGCAATGGCTTTTGGTGTGTTCTCCCTGTGTCTGCGTGGGTTTCCTCCGGGTGACTGTCTGTGTGGAGTGCGGTGTGTTCTTCCCGGTGTCCATGTGGGTTTCCTCCGGGTGCTCCAATTTCCACCCACAGTCCAAAAACACACATTGTTAGTGTGACTCAAAAGAGTCCGTAGTTGTGAGTGAATGTGTGTGTCGCCCTGTGAAGAACTGGCGCCCCCTCCAGTGTGTGTTTCTGCCTTGCATTCAGTGATTCCGGGTAGGCTCTGGACCCACCGCCACCCTGAACTAGATAAGCACTTACAGACAATGAATGAATGAATTGTGCTGCTGTTGTATGTCATTTGCAGTTGAAGGGCACAGGAAAAACTGATATCAGTCTTCATAGTTTTTCCAAAAACAAAAACAGGAGAAAAATTTGAGATGTATCGCATGGACAAACACAGCTCCAAAAGCCCCTCGTCACTTCACTTTAGTGTTGCATGTTAATCACAGTCGGTTTCTTTTTATGTTGAATGTATTCCTTTTTCTGAACTGAGATTACATAATTGATTGAGGCACTCAGCTTTATTCAAACAGTAGACGAGTCTTATGGATGTATGACATAGGGTCGAAGGCGGGATTGGACCCAGGAATGGTGAAACATCACGTGTGGCGTCACCCTTAACAAGCAGATACCAGCATTTTTGCAGCTTTAGGGAACGTTACTTCTCCTGATATTTTAGGTTTTTGCCATGGCATCGTTTCAGTATCGGTATCAAAATATTTAGGCAGGTATCGTATCGAAAGTCATAATTTTGGTATCGTGACAACACTACTTCACTCCGTCCTGATTTAATTCATTGAGTAAATCCCAACTGCTGAGAGAATGGTCTGATGATGTTGGTGTTAAATGAGGACTACAATATGCCCCACAATATGGAGCAAGCCACACGAAGCAGTTTGAACAGACACTGGATTCTCTGCTTCGGCCTCATTATCGGATCCTGAAAGTGAACAGCCGTAGTCGTCATGAAACAGATGAATGGGCAGCTACAGATCATCTCCAGATAGTTAGCTGCCTACAAAATGTAAACAAATGAATTTAGAGTAAATCCATCGTATTTATTCATACTTGTGTTTCCATCCTGGGTTCCTTTTAACAGCCTGGCTTTAATCAGGCTTTAGACTTGATGCTAGAGCATTTGTGTGAGTATCTGATTGCATTCAGCCATGGGAGCATTAGTGAGGTCAGGTACTGATGATGGATGAACAGCTGTGGATCACAAATATTACTCCAGCTCATACCAAATGTATAGTATTGGGATCTATTACTCCATGGAATCAATATCCTGTTATATGCTTTTCTACAGAGATTGTGCACACTGCACACCTGAAGCTGTAGGGTCAATTATTTTCTAATCAGTGCTTCCTATATTCCCCCAGGGCAATGGGAAACCTGCAGCAGGCCCTGGTGTGTCTGGAGAAGTGTCTGGTGGCTGCTCACGAGCTAGGCGGCAGTGGAGGGAAGGCGGCAGCATATGGGGAGCTGGGAGCTCTCCACAATCAGCTGGGGAACCACGAGCAGGCACTTTCCTGTCTTGAACGGCAGATGGTCATCGCCCGGGACACTTCCGACCGGCCCCTAGAGGCGGACGCTAACTCAGGCCTGGGTGCGGTGTTCCAGGCAATGGGAGAACCAGACCGGGCTCTTCAGTACCACCAAAAAGACCTGGACATCGCTGAGGAGATCCATAGCCCCTCCAGACAGGCGCGAGCATACGGAAACCTGGGCCTGACCTACGAGTCTCTGGGCAACCTTGAGAGAGCTGTGGTCTTCCAGGAGCAGCACCTCAGCGTAGCAGCACAAACAAACGACCTGGCCGCCAAGACGCTGGCTTACGGAAGCCTGGGGAGGACGCACCATGCTCTACAGAACTACTCACAGGCCGTTATGTACCTGCAGGAGGGTGAGTACCTTGCACTAGTTGCACTTTAGTGGACTAAAAGAACAAGAGACAAGAACAAAAGAAGAAAACAAAGCTTGGTATGCACCAACAAGATAAGACAATACTTAACAAGATAACAGCACGAACAACAAGGTTTAATACTAAACAGAAGAATCAAACACTGGTGAGTCAAGTCAGAATTCAGGTCACTCAGGGTCCGGATAGGTTGACTGCTGGCATTTGACCAGGTCATGTGAGTGAGGGAGCTGTAGCACGTGTCAGTGTTGTGTCATTTAAGGTGGAATGGAAAATTATAATACAGTTGGATTAAAGGCTGTAACGGCTTGTTGTGTGGCTCATTATGTTCTCCTACAGGTAATACTGGTTATCTGGGGACGTGCATCCAGCACTGTAGTATGATGTAGTTTTTCATAGCTTTACCGTTTAATCCCTCCTTCACTGTAGAGCTTCACTGCCCGCACCTATGTTTACTTTCTGTGCTCTGTTCACATTGGCTGTTGAAGGGACCAGTTCAGAGTTGGGTTTGTGGAGAGTTTACACTACGCGACTACATCCAAAGTCGGATAAAAAAAATAAATAAAAAGGTTGATATGCTGCGACTGGTCTGAAACACGATTTTGAGGCAGAAGTATTTCAAATTGGGCTAAAATTCGTGTAGTGTAACCCCAGCATGCCAAACCACACTGACTTCATTCAAGCAACCACAAAGAAACACACTGACACAGGTCAGCAGCAGTGCTTGGAAAGTGCATTTCACAGCCATGACAAATATCCTCATGACAGTGTAAAAATCTGTTCAGCCAGACTTTAGTAAGTAAGATTATGTCTTCCTACTTGTACTTGTTACTGCATTGTGGAAATATTTTTCTTGGTTTGAAACTTAAAATTTTAAAGAAGTAAATGTTGTTAATTCAAGTTTATTATATCTTATTAGTGATTCCGAACACTACTTTAAGAAAATAAAATCTGTAAGTGTAGCAATATAAATATAACTGGATTTATAAGCATCTATCTAGTAGTTAAGATAGATAGAGTTGGTATCGGTACTCTGTATCGGCAGATATTACACATGAAATATCGTTATCGGTAAGGAAAAAGTGGTATCGGTGCATCCCTAATGTAAACAAACACAGGGTTTTCACAGGCTTTCACACCTAAGAGTCGCATCCACCCCACACTAGAGGACTCTGAGTCGTAAACATTGAACATGTTCTGTTCACAATCGGGGCGGCACCAACTGACCTATGACTTCACACACTACAGGATCATCTGGGAAGATCATCTTTTGCCATAACAATAAAAACAGGAGAATTGTTGGGAGGAACATATGCCTGAAAAATTAATCTGCCCAATTTAAAGACAAGAAATTTACTCAGAAATACACCCCCCCCCCCACACACACACACACACATTTTCTATGAAATTTGGGAACATTACATAGACAAATTTACAATTTTAATCCTAATCCATATCTAATACTAACCTCACCCTAACTCTAGCTCTGACACTTACCCTGACCTTCAACTAACCTTCAAACTTATTTATGGTCCTCACAAGGAAGTACCCACAATGTGAGTATCAAACACACACACACAGTATGAAAAATAACAGGTACATTCTTTTTGCTGTTCCCCAGCCAAAATGTATCCACAGTTTTGTATTTTCTGACAGCCAATTATATCTGACCAGCCTAGCCAGACTAAAGCAGTGTGCTGTTTACCTCCGCTTTTCTCTCTCTCTCTCTCTCTCTCTCTCTCTGTCTCTCTCCTTCCATTCCATCACTTACTTCACTCCTCCTTTCTCCTTCCTTTCATTCTACCCTCTCAGCCGTCCGTTATACTGGTCACGCAATGTGCTTGTTTTTCTGGGTGTTACTGTGTGTGTAAGAAATTAATTGGAAATGGGCTCTTTGGCAGACCATTTGGTGTTTGTGTGTGTGTGTGTGTGTGCTGGAGATGTTCCAATATGAATCATTGTGTCCCATTTTGCTACATGTTGGGACATAGCCGTGAGGATTTGGTTGCGTTCGGTCATGAGAGCTTTAGTGAGCTCATATGCTGATGTTGTGTGATTAGTTCTGGATCTCAGACACCACTCCAACTCATACCAAAGGTATTGGATGCAGCTTCATCTCCTCAGAGTCCTGCACAGTGCAGTGTCTGGTACGTCATACCCTTCTGACCCGCGGTTTGGATTGAGTATGGACACCGGAGGTTCATGTGCAGCTGCTTCATAGCATCATTAGATTTGATGTGTTTGTAAAGATATTATTATACAAGCTGTGTGCAAGCATTTGAAAGTGTGTGTGTGTGTGTGTGTGTGTGGTGTGTGTGTGTGTGTGTATGAGGGAATTCAATAGACAGGGCCATGCTGCGTATCTTTACCAGCTGTCACTAAGCTTTTCAAGTGTTGTACAGCCTCTCCTTAGGGCAAAGATATGTAAATATGTGAAGTGTGTGTTTGTATGTGTGTGTGTGTGTGCCACTTTGTGTGTGTTTCATCTTAAAAAGTCCCCACATTTTAAAAAGCCCCCGATAAAAAAGAGGTAATCCAGCAAGGTGCAGTCTTTTATAATCTGTAAAAAACAGTGCAGTGTCCAAACCGAGTCCATCGACCTTGCGCAGGATGGTGCAGGCCACTTCTCTCCACACTAGATCAGCTGGGCCAGCCAGAAGTCTCTGCAGGAACTGCAGTCTGAAAGTCGCCATCCTACTCGCTAGGTGCACCAGGCCTTGCCCTCCTTCCTGTCTGGGAAGGTAAAGGACACCTTGTGGAATCCAATGGAGCCTGTCCCAGAAAAAGTCCACGAGGAGCGCTTGTATCCGAGACAATAAGCCCACAGGAGGATCCACACAGGACAACCGGTGCCACAACACTGATGCCACCAGGTTGTTAACTACCAAGACTCTCCCCCTGAAAGATAGTTGTCCATGAATCCATTTCCACCTTGACAGCCGACCCATCAGTTTCTCTATCACACCATCCCAGTTTTTCTGCTGCACAGTGTCATCCCCAATAAAAACCCCAAGATATTTTTATCCCCCCTCTTTTCCAGACTAAATTACCCGGTAAAGAAGGCAGCCCCCCGGTCCACTGTCCTACTGCAAGAGCTTCGCTTTTGTTCCAATTCACCCTCGCAGCTGAAATTACTCCAAAATCTTGAACAATAGAAACAAGTTTTCCGATGTCTTTCTGCCCCCTTACCATTACAATCACATCGTCTGCATATGCCGACAATTGATAGCAAACTGTCCCAGCGTTATACCTTCAATTTCAGATCGAAGCTTGTTTAGCAGAGGCTCAATGGCCAGGGAGTATAACATCCCTGACAAGGCACAACCCTGACGTATGCCCCGACAGACCCCAAAAGGAGCACTCAATCCACCGTTAATTTTTAGCATACTCTCAATGTTTCTGTATAGTACTCGTATCATATTGATAAAAGACGGCCCAAAACCCAATAATTCAAGTGTGCGCCACAGATGGTGGTGTTCCACTCTGTCGAAAGCTTTTTCCTGGTCAATAGATATGAGACCGACATCAAGCCTCAGTCTGGTAGCCAAAGTTTTGGAGAAAATTTTAAGGTCCGTGCAAAGAAGACTCACTGGTCGCCAGTTTTTAATGTCCTGCAAGTCACCCTTCTTAGGCAGCAGGGTGATCACCGCCCTCCTGCAGCTTAGGGGCAAAAGACCATCAGTCAAGCTCTCATTGAGAACTGCCAGCAGATCCGAACCCACCTCTGTCCAAAAGGCCTTATAAAACTCCACCGGTAGACCATCTATACCAGGGGCAGTACCACCCTTCATGCCTTGTAAAGCAGCATGAAGCTCTTGCTCTCCCAGTGGTTGTTCCAGTTTGTCACTAGAGCAAGTAGAGATCTTCCGTAGTCCTTCATAAAATCCTGCCGCCAGTTCTCCATCGTCTATACGCTCACTCTCGTACAGCTCAGCATAAAAACGTACAGCCCGCTTACGGATCTCAGTGGGTTCAGTCAGCTCCTGTCCATCTTCAGCACGCAGGGAGTGCATAAACCGGCACTGACCATTCTTCCTTTCCAGACTGAAAAAGAATTTTGATGGGGCGTCCATCTGTGTTAGATTCTGGAACCGAGAGCGAACCAGAGCCCCCTGTGCCCTGACACCCAGGAGATCGCCAAGAGCATCCCTTTTAGATTTCAGAACCCGGGCATGATCCTGGTCTCCAGTGCAGTTCATCTGCCTTTGAATTTCTAAAATTTCACTTTCTAATTTTTTTATAGCCCGAGTAATATGCCGCGAAACATTGAGAGTATACTGCTGGCAGAGCTGCTTAATTTCAACTTTCCCATAATCCCACCACCCTCGCAGATTATGGAAGAACTGTTTTTGGGTTCTAAAACCAGTCCAAAACACAGTAAAAGCTTTTTTAAAATTCATATCTGACAACAGGGAGGTGTTAAAATGCCAGTAAGCACTTTTAGGCTTAAGGTTTGCAATAAAAAACAAACACAAAACCAAACTGTGGTCTGAAAAATGGACCGGCGTAATCTCACACCCTTTAAATATATTAAGATGATGTTTAAAGCAGTAAAACCGATCTAGTCTGGCCAACGCCACATAACCGTCCCTCACATGGGCCCATGTATACTGTCGACCTTTATCGTTAAAAGCTCTCCACACGTCAAGCAAATCATGAGCAGACAATAGCTCTTTAAGAGCGCGCTGAGATGCAGCGTGAGGTTCGATGTGATTCCTGTCCGTATTATCATCCTCAGTGCAGTTAAAATCGCCCCCCATGATCAGATAGTCATCACAATTAAGTGATTTTAAAGCTGTGTTAACAGTGTTAAGAAAAACCACCCTCTCAGCTCCAGAAGTGGGAGCATAAATATTAAAAATGGCAAATTTAAACCGCTCAAACTGAGCACGTACAACCACACACCTCCCTGCCATTACCTGCTCAACCTCACACGAGACCGGCAAGAAATGCTTGGCAAAAAGAACGGCCACCCCACCTCTGGTCGAGCTCATGTGGCTAAAATAAACCTCCCCTTCCCATTCCTTCTTCCAGTCAATTTCATTAGCCTCGTCACTGTGCGTCTCTTGGACAAGCACAATATCCATGCCCTTCTGTTTAATCAGTTCAAATAACAGAGCTCTTTTCTGTACGTCCCGCGCCCCATTCAGGTTCAGAGAGCCGATCTTAACTCTACTCATAATAAGAGGAAGGTGGTCAAGGACAAGCAGCAACAAGATAAAAAGCAGAAAATAACTATGAAGTTTCAAAACCATCATCTTTAAGAAGTTCTGTTCTCAATTTTTTAACCAGTTTTTTAAGTCTGTAGATTTCCTGTACCGTAAATTTATCTTCGCTATCCCCTCTCATAAAAGTCTGTACCGAGTCAATGAACAGTTTACGATCGGGAAAGTACTCTTCTACAACAACCCCTTTCATATTCTTGGTCTTATGCAAAAAAGACCGTATCTTGTTAAACGCATAGACACTTCTTCTACTCCTTTGACTCGAAGCGTATGGTAGATCACCATCAGAGTCATCCAGAGCAGAACCAGTCACAGACCCAGAGTCCTCCACATCCTGTACTTTCCCCTTTTTAACACCTGCCTTAGCCCTCCTCATTTTCCTTTTTCCTGACTGCACTCTGAACACAGCCTCCTCGGATACTGAGTCTGTTTCCATAGCCTCCCCTTCCACAACTAAACTAGCAGCAGCTTTAGGTTCCTCACATCCCTGATCTTTAGCCGCAACATCATCAGGCAACGCAGCACACCCGGAGACCACCAAACTACTGCCAGAACTAACGTCAGCATTTGTAACTGAGGTAGGGTTCTCCCCTGCACTAATAGTTCTGTAACCTGTCTTTTTTTTCCTTGGACTGCTTGGTCTAGCCACAGTCCTACCCTCTGCTGTAGGCTCTGACCCTGTCCCAGCCCCAGCTTCTACAGTAGGCTCTGACCTAGTCCCAGATCCAGCCCCACCCTCTACAGTAGGCTCAGGCCCATTCCCAGACCCAGTCTCACCCTCAATGACAGGCTCAGGCCCAGTCCCAGACCCAGTCTCACCCTCAACGACAGGCTCAGGCCCATTCCCAGACCCAGTCTCACCCTTAACGACAGGCTCAGGCTCAGGCCCAGGCTCAGCCCCATCCCCCGCAGTAGGCTCAGGCTCTTCTCTTGAGGGCTCAGACCCAGTCCCAGCCCCTGCACCGGCCCCATCAGGATTAGGGCCAGATACCCTAGAGGAGCTTTCACCTGCCCCAAAGGGACATGAACGCCTTAAGTGCCCTTCCTGTCCACACCCAAAACACTTCATCGTGGCAGATGTTGCAAAAATAGTGTAATCAAAACCATCTATTCTAAATTTAAAAGTCACATTCAGTTCTTCAACACCCTCCTTTAAGATCATGAACAGCTGGCGTCTGAAGCTGACAACGTGTCTCAGTAGAGGGCACTTAGAACCTAGTGGGATCATTCTAATATCGGACACAATCTGTCCGAACCGGGCCAACTCTGCAGTCAGCGCCTCGTCTGTGATAAACGGTGGAACGTTTGACAGAGTGATCTTTGTAGCAGGTCGTGAGAGGGGCAGCACAGGTGTAAATGTGCCCTTAATAACCACACCATTCTGGACCATAGTGTTAACCTTCTCAGGACTATCCAAAAAGATCACAACTGCACTGTTCATTTTAGCAGCAGACATCACACTTTCATGACCTATAACCTCCGCCACAGCTATGCTGCACTCATCCACTGAACACCTCACCCCGGGGGCTGTACTTTACTGTATTTCCGAGAAAGTCGAAAAAGACGAGCTTTCTCCGTCGCCGTCATGGCGACCGGCCAAAACGCCGGCATCGTCGCCACGCGCACCCCGCGATAAACCCAAAAACACACTTTAACAAACACGAACAATAACTAAACTAACAAACAACCAACAAAGACAGAAAAAGATAGAAAAGTTCAGAATTCGCTCACCAAACAAACCGCCAAACTCACTCACACACCACTCGCTCACACACCTCCACTCACACTCGCGCATGCGCACAGAGAGAGAGAGAGAGAGAGACAGAGAGAGAGACAGGGACTTTGAGAGAGAGAGAGAGAGAGAGAGAGAGACAGAGAGACAGAGAGACAGGGACTTTGAGAGAGAGAGAGAGAGAGAGAGAGAGAGAGAAGCGTACAGAGAGAAGGGTACAGAGAGAGAGAGAGACAGAGAGACAGAGAGACAGGGACTTTGAGAGAGAGAGAGAGAGAGAGAGAGAGAAAGAGAGAAAGAGAGAGAGGGAGAGGCCAGGTTGCCTTTTAAATTATGTCCCAATTTTGTGGCAATCGGACGAATGGAAATGATGGAAAATCTAGTCACGTTTTATGTGAAAGGACTCTGTGTGTAGATATGAGGGTTTTGTCCTCTCTCTCTCTCTCTTCTCTCTCTCTCTCTCTTCTCTCTCTCTCTCTCTCTCTCTCTCTCTCTCTCTCTCTCCCTCTCACACACATTCTCTCTTACCATCTCTCTTTCCTTGTCCTATCTTACAATTTCCTTCTCTTTTTCTCAGTCTCTGTTTCCTTTTCCTCTCTCTCTCTCTCTCTCTCTCTCTCTCTCTCTCTCTCTCTCTCTCTCTCTCCTTGACCTCCTTGTGTCCCTCCCTCTCTCTCTCTTTTCTCCACACACATTCTCAATACCCTGTGTGTGAGCTTTCCCACTACTCTGTTTCTGTTTTTGTCTGTCTCTCTGTTAACCTTATTCACTCTGTATATGTGTGTGTGTGTGTATGTGTGTGTGTATCAGGTCTGAGGTTGGCGGAGCAGCTGGGGAGGCGTGAGGATGAGGCAAAAATCCGCCATCGTCTGGGTCTGTCTCTGTGGGCCAGCGGCAACCTGGAAGAGGCTCAGCACCAGGTATTGTGTGTGTGTGTGTGTGTGTGTGTGTGTGAGTGTGTGTGTAAATACCTCCTATGAACCTAATGCTGATGAAGTCTATTTTTGTGACTATGATGCTGAAGGAGTGTAAGTGTCCTCTCTGAAGTCCTGGCCCTTTCATGGATCCACTTTGTACTCTATTACTGTCCACTCCCCAGTCCACACCTGTCAGTATAGGTCTGATGCTCCATAGCCATGATGTCTCATAAGGGATATGAGAGGATACTTGTAAATGTTGTTCTGTTCGTGTCTGGAAGAGGACGTATCACTGCAGCATTCCACTGAATCCAGACGTCCAAAAGAGAGGCGGAAGTATGTTTTCTGTTGTTCTGTGTATGACATAGTAATACTTTTCAAATTACGCATAATAAAGGACAGCCAATCAGAGCAATAATAATTTACATATTGTCACTGTTTTGTCCCTAAATGAGTAGTTGTCCTTGTCCACTTCTCTTTTGGTGCTTTTCCACTGCATGGTACCTACTCTTCTAGACTATACTGGACTTTACTCTCTATTTGGCCCCGGGTTCATTTTCCACTACAACAGCTCCTCACTGAAATGTAGCTGTTGATATCTCAAACCCCGTCTCTAACAGGAACAGTTATTGTTGCACCTTGTTGCACTGTCCAGCTCTCACTGGATTCTTTCGTAATTTTACGAGCTGCCATCGTGAGTCGGATTAAAACAAACGTGATCTCTGCTGCAGCTGGAGATTTTACAGATGGAGAGTTGGTGCTGGTCGTCTGCATTGCGTGGCGTAGAGTGACGACTCTCTCTGGACAATCAGCGCTCTGCAAGGTTTACACGCCACAGTTTAGTCCCTACTGGACGGTGGAGGGGCTCAGCAGCACCCGCTGGACAGAAAAGTCAGTCTCCAAACACCAGCAGCTACAAAGAAAACCACCAGAAATATAAGCTCGATTTGTCCCTAGTCGTTTTTAACAAAGAAAATGCTGCTAAAAGGATTAAGAAAGTCCCTGGTTCAACTCAGAACATGCTCCCATGGATCTTTACACCAAAGGATCGCTGATTCGCTCATTTCGCTGTCAATCAAAAAGGGATTCAGGCTCAGACAGATCATCCAATCATCATGCAGAAGCTGAGCGTCCGGGGCAGCCGAGGCCAGCCCACTGCCCCATAGACCCCCAGAGACGCTGAGCGTCCGATGGGCGGGACAAAGCCCAGCATTTATCCAATGACTTCGTCTCGTTTCGCTGCACTTCGCTGCTTCGCTATTGAACTCTGTGGATGCTCAGCGTCCTCACTGTTTAAAGCACTGTGAAGCTGCAGGAATGATTGAGAGGAAAGCCGCGTCTTTACCAGTGATAAGAAGCTGATTCTGAACAAAAGTTGAGCGCGTTGTAGTGCATATTTATTCAATGACATGTACACACAACAGTATATATTTGATCACTTATTTTCTGACATTTTAGGGGAAGCTGAGCTTCCCTTGCAGTCTAGAGCAATCGCCTCTGCCAGTTACACAGTTTGGTATCATCAGTCACATTTCCGCAGGGACTTAGGGTGAATGGGTGTCCAAAACTTATATCACACTTTCTCATTTCCGATTCCTGTTCCATTTAAAGAAATAGCTCCTGCTGCTGCATCCTCTGCCACCGAACAAATCACCTGCCCTGACAGTAGCTGACCTGTCACCTTCTAAACACGTCACACACACACACTTGGAGCAGAGCAGGTCACTCTGAGTGCGCTGTAGTGAAATCTTTAGGAGACTGAATGTGGAGATGGACGGCTGTATCAGCAGCTAGCTGCAAGGAATCAATACAGAACAGTGATTCAGCTTTTCAGAATTACTGAGATCATTCCTCCTACTATCCATCTCTCTCTCTCTCTCTCTCCCTCTCTCTCTCTCTCTCTCTCTCTCTCGCCTCTCTCTCTCTCTCTCTCTCTCTCTCTCTCTCTCTCTCTCTCTCTGTGTCTATCTTCTCTCTCTCTCTCTCTCTCTGGTCGTGGATGCTGTGTCTGTTATTTTCGTGACTATTGGAGCTTTCTGAAGGAGCATATTGAAAGGAAAATGTAGATCTCATTCATTTGAGTTATAACCTTCACCCTAGTTTGGCTGGGGTAGAACTCTTCTGCCCCCCGGGGGTCAAAACCAGTACCACAGTTTGTCTCACCTCTAATCGGATGTTATTTCTGCTTCTCGGTAACACACTGAGTATGTTTATGTACTCTTATTGTCCCCTTATCCCTCATAAGTGCACCATGACAGATATATAAGGAGTGTCCAGCCTTAAGTACTGGTCAGTGGTCAGGTTTTTATTAGTGTAATTAAGTGCTTAGGTGTGATTCTGGTTCTGGTTAAGATGTTTATTACTGAGCCAGCATTCAGCAGCAGTGTGTTGTGCTGGTGTGAGTGGATCAGACACATAAGTGCTGCATGGATTTTAAACCCCTCAGTGGGTGTTTTACAAAGTATGCAGAGCAACAGATGGACTACAGTGCGTAATTGTAGAACTACAGAGTACGCCTCTGAGAGAATGGACAGTGAATGTAGAAACGAGGAGGTGGTTTTAAAGTTTTGACTGTGCATAAATATACTTGGATTTCACAAAAACTATCAAGTCTGTTTTTGCTCATGGAGGTGTATCTCATAAGATGCTAA
>NC_089820.1:25005703-25008203 GCF_029633855.1 Hoplias malabaricus
TCGAGGAGGTGGTTTTAAAGTTTTGACTGTGCATAAATATACTTGGATTTCAGCAAAAACTAATCAAGTCTGTTTTTGCTCATGGAGGTGTATCTCATAAGATGCTAACTCAGGATGTGTGTGTGTGTTTGTTTACAGCTCTACCGTGCCTCTGTGCTGTTTGAGACGTTGAGACACGAGGCTCAGCACAGCTCGCGACTACAAGCTCTCCCTCTTCGACCTGCAGACGTCTTCATTACCAGGCTCTCCAGAGGGTCCTCGTGAGCCTGGGTGAGTTTCTTCTCCGTGGCTTTCTTTTTTTTCCTTAGTCTTTTCGTTTGTTTACCTTCCCAACTGCATCCTCTTACAACTCTGTTCCACTTTCCATGTTTGCGTACGGTTACTTTTCCTCAGCGCTCCCTTGTCAATACCTGGGACTTTAATGTCTTTATCGGAGTTGGGAAGTAAACTTTCGCGGAGGCAGTGCTGTGATGTGTGTACACTGGGCTGTTGCCTTTTGGGTCCTCGGTTATTGCCTACTGCACTAAATGTGTACACTATGTTCAAAAGTGTGCTGATTCCCTATGTAGTTAGTGCATTCAGCTACTTTTCAAAACACACACACAAACACACACACACACACACACACACACAGCATGTGTAATCTCCATAGAAAAAGCACTGCAAACAGAATGGGATGCTATGGAGGAGCCACAGACGAGCCCAAAGCCACCATCCCCAATGCCAAGCATCGGCTAGAGGGATGTGAACACTCACTTTTTTTTTTCTAGAGCAGTGGCACAGTGTTTTCTGGGGTGATGGAGTGCTGCCAAAGACCCAGCATCCCCAGAACCTGGGGGAACACTGAAACTGGGACTCGACTGGTGAGGGGGGGAACTACAATCTGGAGCGAGGGAATGTCTCACACCCTGCAGAACCTGAACTTACAATCTCCAGAGACAACAGAGGTTGCTCGGCAATGAGAACCAGTGCTCTAAAAATAATGAACCCTGTTTCATTACCATCTGTGTGGCGAGCTATAATTTGTCCTGGAGATAGAGGCTGTGTCCCCGCTTGTGTACAACACACTAATGCTATACATTATATACTATGTGCTAACCTTAAAGTGTACATTGGTGGGCTAGTGCACAAAATATTAACATACTGCACTGCTTTTTTACTAACAGGGCATGATTAACTGTTGCTATGACAACGGACATTATACCAAGCTGCAGCTGCAAAAGCTGTCTGCTGCTGTGTCCCGCGTAGGTTTCCTCGCGGGTGACTGTCTGTGAGGGAGTGTGGTGTGTTCTCCTGTGTCCACGTAGGTTTCCTCGCGGGTGACTGTCTGTGAGGAGTGTGGTGTGTTCTCTCTCTGTGTCTGCATGGGTTTTCCTCCGGGTGACTGTCTGTGAGGAGTGTGGTGTGTTCTCCCTGTGTCCACGTAGGTTTCCTCCGGGGTGACTGTCTGTGAGGAGTGTGGTGTGTTCTCTCTATGTCTGCGTGGGTTTCCTCCGGGTGACTGTCTGTGAGGCAGTGTGGTGTGTTCTCCCTGTGTCTGCGTGGGTTTCCTCCGGGTGACTGTGAGGTGTGTGGTGTGTTCTCCCTGTGTCCGTGTGGGTGTCCTCCGGGTGCTCCGGTTTCCTCCCATGGTCCAAAAGCACACCTTGTTAGGTGGATTGGCAACTCAAAAAGTGTCCCTAAGTGTGAGTGAATTGTCGTGAGTGTGTGTCGCCCTTTGAAGGACTGGTGCCCCCTTGAGGGTGTGTTCCTGCTCCACAATATAGCTAACCACAAATACTGTACAGTATGTAGAGAAAGAGTTTGGTTACTAGTTTAGTGGTTACTGGTGGGTACTGATACACAAGGTGACTAGCTGTAAATTTACCCATTAAACAAGTCACATTAGACATCATTGATGGCTACCAGGGTGTGAAGTACAAGGAGTCCCAGGGCGCCCAGGACCCCCTAATTAGCCTTTTGGACTTTGTTTATGTTTAGGGTTTCCCTAAACAGAAACTTAAAGAACATGTTTTAGTGTTGTGGTACGGGGATTAAAGTTTACGTCGCTATGATGGATTTCTGTCACAGAGCCGTTACCCGCCCAAATGGGTCATGCTGTTGGCGGCTGACAAGGCTCTGTTTGTTGTGGTGTGTTTAAATATTTGAATTGCACGTCTGATTTACAGAGGATTTTAACGAGCAAACATTTACAACACTCGCTCACAAACTACAGAATTACAGCTTTGAAATGCAGGAGCAAACCCTTGCTCTGCGCTTCTAGGTAGAACAGCAAGGCCGGTGCTTCTAGTGAGACATCACAGTCTCTTGCATCAACCTTATTCACTTTTAGAGTGATGGCCACTACAAGGGGATTTTGTTGTATTGGTGTTGTTGTGAGTGTTGGACTTCAGTGTATGTTGGCTGGGTGTTATTCACCGTCCAGAGTTTGTGGTGGAGAGTGAATAAGAATTTCCACCTGTTCCACCAAACACCAAGTTCAAACAGTTGCTCAGTCTCC
>NC_089820.1:25013203-25103203 GCF_029633855.1 Hoplias malabaricus
TTTAAAACCGATCGGAATCTTTCTCATGTCGCCGGCGAATTAGCCGAACCGAGCCAGTTCTCTCAATAACGCCTCGTTTGTAATGAATGGCGGGACATTTGAAACCACAACGCGGGTCGCGGGTGCACGCACAGGGCTGACCTGCACCAGCTCTCCCCTCACCCGGATCCCCGACTTAATCAGACTGCTTACACAGCTCTCCTTCAACAAAAACACCACCACCGCTTTGTCCATTCGAGAAACCGATTCAATATTCTCATATCCAACCTGCTCCCCGACCGCTAACACAAACTCCTCTAACGTCGCCTCACTCTCCTGGACACACCTGACGCCATGGCGGGGAGACGGCGTCTCCACACCGGCCTCAGAGGCCATGACTCCAGCCACAAACTCCTCACCACCGGCCAAAAACAGTTCGGTAACAAACACCTCACTGAGCTCTCATAAAGAAAGAAAGAAATAAGGGATATAAAGTGAAAAAGTTAAGAGATTCAGAAAAATTGGCAAAAACGCCAGAAACCTCCACACGCCACCACGGACAAACCGCGCGCACGCGCAGAGAGAGAGAGAGAGAGTGGAGGGAGAAGTAGAGGAAAGAAACTAAGCCAGATGTGTGTGTGAGAGGATCAGAGGCTCTGAGATGATGTGGAGTTATAAATGTGTGAAGGTCAGAGAGGAGACCTTTGCAGAGTCATGCCTCGTCCCTCTGTGACGCTTTAAAGTCTAAACTTTACAGTTTAAAAGTTCACTTGCCCGTTTAACCCACTTCCATTTCCGGCTTGTGTTTGGCTGAGAGACTCTCTCTGAGTCCCGGTACTGCACATTAATGGCACTCTGACCAAAGCTCTTGCAGCATTACTCCACATTGCTCCCCGTGGCTTTAGATTTCCACACTTCACTGCCTTTGGAAAATACATAATGGAAAAAAGACACTCCCAGGTTTGCAGTCGTGCATGATTCACTCCCTACATGACGGACCCGGTCAGAACATGCCCTCACTGTATGACGGACCCGGTCAGAACCTGCCCCTCGCTGTATGACGGACCCGGTCAGAACATGCCCCTCACTGTCTCCTACTGTCCCTCACTGTCTCTTAGTGTCTCTTACTGTCCCTCACTGTCTCCCACTGTCCCTCACTGTCTCTTAGTGTCTCTTACTGTCCCTCACTGTCTCTTAGTGTCCGTCACTGTCCACCACTGTGTCCTACTGTCTCCTACTGTCCCTCACTGTCTCCTACTGTCTCTTACTGTCCCTCACTGTCTCCTACTGTCCCTCACTGTCTCTTACAGTTCCTCACTCTTTCTTACTGTCCCTAACTATCTCCCACTGTCCCTCACTGTCTCTTAGTGTCCGTCACTGTCCCTCACTGTCCATCACTGTCTCCTACTGTCTCTTACTGTCCCTCACTGTCTCCTACTGTCCCTCACTGTCTCTTAGTGTCCCTCACTGTCCACCACTGTGTCCTACTGTCTCCTACTGTCCCTCACTGTCTCCTACTGTCTCTTACTGTCCCTCACTGTCTCCTACTGTCCCTCACTGTCTCTTACAGTTCCTCACTCTTTCTTACTGTCCCTAACTATCTCCCACTGTCCCTCACTGTCTCTTAGTGTCCGTCACTGTCCCTCACTGTCCATCACTGTCTCCTACTGTCTCTTACTGTCCCTCACTGTCTCCTACTGTCCCTCACTGTCTCTTAGTGTCTCTTACTGTCCCTCACTGTCTCCCACTGTCCCTCACTGTCTCTTAGTGTCCGTCACTGTCCCTCACTGTCCATCACTGTCTCCTACTGTCTCTTACTGTCCCTCACTGTCTCCTACTGTCTCTTACTGTCCCTCACTGTCTCCTACTGTCCCTCACAGTCTCTTACTGTACCTCACAGTCTCTTACTGTTCCTCGCTGTTTCTTACTGTTCCTCGCTGTTTCTTACTGTCCCTCACTGTCTCCCACTGTCTCTTACTGTCCCTCACAGTCTCTTACTCTTCATCGCTGTTTCTTACTGTCCCTCACTGTCCCTCACGGTCTCCCACTGTCTCTTACTGTCCCTTACTGTCCCTCACTGTCTCTTACTGTCCCTCAGTCTCCCTCACGGTCTCCCACTAACTCTTACTGCCCCACACTGTCTCCCACTGTCCAAACATGGCATAACACTGTTAATCAGAGTGGCATAGCGGCATGTCATGTCAGATATAGAACTGAGGGATCCATGTTAAATGGCATGTCACATCGCACGCTAAGGCTCATGGCTGGTTTAGACCGCTGTAAAGACAACAAGACAAGTGTTAGGTTCAGTTCATCTAAATGCTTTTAATCTTAATTTATAATTGAACTTTATCATAGCAATGTACAGTAAAACATCACATAATTCATATGTTATTATCTTTTGTTCCAGGCATCAACAGAAGGCATTGTAACATAACCCCTGAGGTCTTGGAGGGTCTACTGTATTTGTAGAATGTATTTAATGATTTCTGTACACCTCTATTCTCTAGTTTTACTGCATCAAAGATTTCAGTTAGTCTGACTCCATCATCTGACCTACCTGGAGGGCCGTTTGGTGGGGGCCACAATTAAATGCACCATTAGCTCCAGTGCAAAACTGAAGATATAAACATACACACCACATGTTTTGCTTGATGGAATATAACCGGAGTGATAAGTGGATTTCTCTCTCTCTCTCTCTCTCTCTCTCTCTCTCTCTCTCTCTCTCTCTCTCTCTCTCTCTCTCCCTCTATCTGTCTCTGTCTCTCTCCCTCTCTCTCTCTCTCTCTCTCCCCCTCTATCTGTCTCTGTCTCTCTCCCTCTCTCTCTCTCTCTCTTTCTCACTTTCTCAGAGGGTGCTCTGCTGGCAGTGAAACAGGGAGTGAAGCAGGGGATCTGTTGGATCAGCAGTTCGAGGAGCTCAACAACAAAATGAACTCTGGCTTTTTGCGCATGGTGTCCAGGAACAACCTCTTTAACAGGTGAGTTTGATCCCTGGTGAGTCCTCAGCCATCACAGAGTCCTGGAGAATCCTGGAGAGCAAGGTGGGCGTCGTCTCAAGTTGGGGAGGATGACCCCCACTCTCCACATCTCTCTGCTCACAGTGCAAGTAACCATGGGCATCCATCAGCTGATTAGCATTAGTGGCTTTGGTGGGTCGTCTCCTCGTATCTCGGGATACGCTCCAGAGTCTGGAGGCACTGTGTGTGATCGACAGCGAAGGTTAATAATAGAATAATGAGATGCACACAAACTACATCTACCCTCCAAGGTGATGGTACGACCTACAGTTTCTTCGGCTCAATGACTTTTGAAGGAGAAAAATCATAATAACAAAAACAATAAGAAAACCCCCTGCAAAAGCAAAAGGGTTCTATGCACTGTATACTTCAACCTTAAAAATAATAGAAAATCATAGAATACATACAAACATAACAAAACTCCCACTGTCTGAGCTGCGGAAACCCTCATTGTCCCACACTGTCTCCCACTGTCTCTAGCTGTCTCACATTGTCCAAACTGCAGAGACCCTCACTAATTTAATATTGTATTTACTTGCATGATGTAATTGTAGACAGGGGCGGCACGGTGGCGCAGCAGGTAGGTGTCGCAGTCAGGGGCCTGGAGGTTTTGGGTTCGATTCCTGCTCCGGGTGACTGTCTGTGAGGAATGTGGTGTGTTCTCTCTGTGTCTGCGTGGGTTTCCTCCGGGTGACTGTCTGTGAGGAGTGTGGTGTGTTCTCCCTGTGTCTGCGTGGGTTTCCTCCGGGTGCTCCAGTTTCCTCCCACAGTCCATAAACACACGTTGGTAGGTGGATTGGCGACTCAAAAGTGTCCGCATGTGTGTGTCACCCTGTGAAGGACTGGCGCCCCCTCCAGGGTGTATTCCCACCTTGCGCCCAATGATTCCAGGTAGGCTCTGGACCCACCGTGACCCTGAACTGGATAAGAGTTACAGACAATGAATGAATTGTAGACAGATCTTATTGTATTTGTATATTTACCATTTTGTTATTATTCTATTTTAAATGTTTATTGTATTTTATAATTATTTATAACAAATAACAAAATTATTTGTATTTGAATATTTACTGTACCAAATTTTTACTGTATTTAAATCTTATTACAGGGTCTGACTGCAGGTCACATGATAGTGTGTAAGAATCTGGTTGAGTGTGTAACGTGCTGTAATCCTGTAAAAGCGCTGTTATCACACAGGGTATAACCGACTTTAGAGTTTGTGTAAGAGAGAGAATGGTGAGAGCAGTGAGAACGTGTGCTGCTCAGATCCTGCTCTGTTACGTGTGCCCACTCTCAGGCCGTGTGTAATCTTCTCTTCATTAACAGGCTCAGTCACTGCTCTAATTGAGTTGACGTGAATATTAATCCTCTAAAATGAGTCTGTAATAAAGTAATCCCTTATTCTTTATGATGAGAGGAAATCACATTCGCTGCCTGTCTCTCACACAAGGAAGGTCTAAGACATGAAAAGGAACCAAATAAATACTACTAAATCATTTAAATATCAAGTATAAACTGGGAAACCTTTACGAATTATTATTTGAGAACTTTGACACAGAACGACAGAAGCAATATCTGGAACAATGTATGTCCTGAAATAAATGCAGAACGGTTGTGCAGCTAAAGTGGTTTCCAAATGTTGCTAAAGTATCCCAGGTAGTTGCTAGGCTGTTGGTGTGTGATTTCCAGGTGGAACATATCCTAATCCTAGCCCCAAGGCTTTTATTTGAGTGCACACTTTCAAGACTTCATGGTAAACCAGAGGGAGCAAGTGTTCAAGGCCTTGGGAGATTGAAAACAGAACAGGGACACAGCGCACAACGTCACTTACCATGCTTTTCTTCACCTCAAATATCCATGCTTTCAAACAGATGAAGAATTGGGGCAGATCCCACTAATATCTGAGAGAACAACTGACGTGCACACGTCATAATAATCCTGCACTGCCCTCTTGGGGTCACAGTGTGTTACTACACTTTATTCCTCTTGGCTGTCGTATGGCAACACTGCTGTTTTTTAAATTTTATTTAAAACTTGCATAACATTTAAATTAAAATGGCTTCCACATTGAACCCATTCATGGCAGTGAACACACAAACACAGTGATAATCAGTTTCTCCTCTCTTGCAGGAGTTGTCAGAGCATGACCAGTCTGTTCAGTAACCCCATATCTCCAGTTAAAGATGGCAGTTCAACACCTCATCATCCCGGCAGTGCTCTGAATAAACCCCCACTCCGGACCCTCTACGACCTCCTCATCGCTCCCATGGAGGGGGTAAGACTGCTGCTCCTTCTCTAGATGCAGGGAATTCATTCTCACCTTTCCCACATTTCCCTCCATTTTTCTTTTTTGTCACAGTCTCTTTTTTTCGGATTACCCTTCCAAGTCTCACCATATTACTGCACCCAGAAAGTCTGTGAACACCTGCATTCCCCACCCAGCATTCCTCCTGGAATAGAGCATTATTTGCTAGGCATTGATCTCACTCACATTAAAGGAACACTAGGTAAGATTGGGTAGTGGTCCCCTACCCTCCTCCAAAAGCTACATAGTGCAGCTTCTGCAGTCTTGAGCCTGGAGTAGCCATGGCAGATGCTCTGTTCTCCCTATTACAGGTCAGTGGATCATCATAATGATTTTGAAGCTGTAATTTTATGGTAAAAATACTGCCTAGTTTTCAGTGTGGATGAATGCAATCAAACCCTCACAAAAATATTCCAGCACAAGGTACAAAGCAGGTATCCACAAAACTCTGGCCATATAGTGTGTGTAAACACACTCTGGCCATATAGTGTTTGAAAGTTTTCTTGGAACTCTCTCTCTCAGGGTCTGATGCACTCTAGTGGTCCAGTTGGCAGACACAGGCAGCTGGTTCTGGTTCTGGAGGGAGAGCTGTATCTCATCCCCTTTGCCCTGCTGAAAGGCAGCTCTTCTAATGAGTATCTGTACGAGCGCTTCAGCCTCCTCGCTGTCCCGTCTCTGCGCAGCCTCGCGTCCAACGCCAAGGTGAGTCATGCCCTGTGACCCTTAACTATGTGTGTTGTGCTAGTACAAGTGGATCAGACACAGCAGGTGCTCCTGGAGTTTTAAATAGACCACCAAGCCAACAGCTTCTGTGTCACTGATGAAGGACTAGAGGACGACCAACACAAACTGTGCAGCGACAGATGAGCTACTGTCTCTCGCTCTACATCTACAAGGTGGACCACCGAGGGAGGAGTGTCTAATAGAGGGCATGCATGTGACGTCACAGCTGGCTGGAGTCGCGTTGATTATGTCCACTGACGTTCAGCATTCAGTGTGAATTCAGCGACAACACATAAACATCTAAAATGGAGCTGTTTGAGACTGACTTTACAAACAAATTCAGGAAGAAATCAAGGCTGTCTTTTTTTACAGACAAAGAAAAGAGAAATGACACCGTAGTTAAGTACACGGTGTATCTTCTCACTCTGGACACAACTGAACACGTCTCTCAGGGTTTCATGTCGACACTGTCACCATCTTGTCTGCAGCTGTCCAACTCTTCAATGGGGCTCAGTCCTACTGTGATTTACCTTCATAGACATCTGTCACAGTTATAATGAGTGGCGGTGTGGAGCACTGTCAAATCTAACAGCATTTAATCAGGTCGTCGCTTGTTTCCGTCTTAGTTTCACTATGTTTTTCCAAGGGTTTTTGAGAATTAAAGTGGTTCTGTGTAGAATCGTATATGCACTCAAAGCACCCTTGGCACATTTACAGGATTTTCTACACTGAAATATCTCTTAAGACCAATGGAAAATATACTGTAAATGGTTGTATTTCAAATCGTTGGCTCTAAGTAGCACCAAGAACTTTTAGATTCTTCACACTGTAACAATAGCAGAACCGCTTTGGTGTTGTATCCTTTAAGCATGCAAATTGATGTGAGCGTACATGGTCCTATACAGAACCAGTGTTTTGCCACTGAGAGGGTGTGTCCTCTCAGATAAATGATGTCAATACACACCCAAAGATTGGACAGTGAGTGGACACAGTGTTTAAAAACTTTAGCAGCAACTGCTGTGTCTGATCCACTGCTCCAGTGTCACTGCATTGCTGAGAATGATCCACCACCATCTGCTCTGTGGTGGACCAGTGGTGGTCCTGAGCATTGAAAAACAGGGTGAAAGGGCCTATGTAAGTATGCAGAGCAACAGATGTATTACAGTGTAGCAACAACCTCTTCTAAGCAAACCTTCCACCCACAGATGAACCCCCGCCGTCCCGCCCCTCCTCCCTGTGGCGCCCTTGGCATGGCTGCTGTGGTGGGCAACCCCAGTCTGCCCCCTGCGGCTATGGACCGCTGGCTGTGGGGTCCCATGCCCTCGGCCGAGGAGGAAGCCTGCATGGTGGCAGAGCTGCTCGGCTGTCAGCCTCTGACCGGTCCCGTGGCCACAAAGGAGCGAGTGATGAGCGCCCTGGCCCAGGCTGAGTGCGCCCACTTTGCCACGCACGTCTCCTGGAGGCTGGCTGCCCTGGTCCTGGCACCGGCCCACCAGGAGGGAGGTAGGGGAGACGGAGGCAGAGGAGGTGGAGGCGGAGGGAGGAAGGGTTCCTTTGGGGGCGGTTACACGGTTCCTGATGACGGGAGCGATGTGGAGAGCACATGTGATGCTCCGCCGCTTCAGGAGCTCCTGCTGACTGCCGCGGATATCCTGGACCTGAGGATGCCGGTCAAACTGGTGGTGCTGGGGTGAGTTTACAGCTGTCTGATGTTTTCATGTGTGGTGTATTTAGGCATTAATACACGAGAGGGAGTGCTGTAATGTGAGATATTGGCACTGGTGTACTGTGGTCACAGGTACATGGATAAAGACTGAGTAGGATCAGTAACGATCAGTACAGCAGTGCCAATATACAGTATAATCACTGTATAGTGCAAGCCTCGAAGGTATTATTGCGATTAAACCACAGTCCTATTCTCCTATTTCCATAATCCACAGTTTACAGTGTGTTCACCTTACAGTGATATATGATACACGTGTTAATTATATGTATAGTTTTGTCTGTTTAACTCTTTAAGCTCTGGGCTCTTTCTTGAGCTTCTTTAGCTCATCATCCAAGCCACTAGGTGTTGCTGTAATAACTGTTAACTGGTGTTTAGAACTAGGACCAGCACAAAGCACACAGTGCAGTACACAATGAATCTAGAACCTTGGGTCTCATATTTGTCTCATGAGTAAAATTTTTTAGAATCCCAGTTTTCATATTAAACCCGTGTTTTAGAACCCATGTTGTGATGAATGTTTCCCCTGCTCTATCTCTCCTGTCGGTCCCAGCTCATACCAGGAGTCAAGCAGTAAGGTGACGGCTGAGGGGGTGGTGGGGCTGACCCGAGCGTTCCTGGCCGCGGGGGCTCAGTGTGTCCTCGTGTCTCTGTGGCCTGTCCCCGTCGCCGCGTCCAAAGTCTTCATCCACGCCTTCTACTCGGCTCTGCTCAACGGTGCCAAGGCCAGCGTGGCCCTCACAGAGGCCATGAGGAGCATCCAGAGCAGCCAGCAGTTCTCACACCCCTCCAACTGGGCAGGTCTGTATCGGACCTCCATCGTCCATATCGTATGTGTCTCAAAGTTTGCTCACTGATGGCTCAGGAGGGTTAATATTTATTCTCCTAAAACTCCTAAGGAGAAACTGCATCAGACAGAAAAATACACAAAGCAGTTGTGTCCAGATAGAAATGATAGCTATGTCCAACATAGCTGGTGAACACTGGTGAGAAACGATGGAGCTCTGGTGAGGTCCTTTTGATAAAAATGAGTGTTATTATCTCAACCCTGTAATTATCTGTAACCCTTATCCAGTTCAGGGTCACGGTGGGTCCGGAGCCCACCCGGAATCACTGGGCGCAAGGCAGGAACACACCCTGGAGGGGGCGCCAGTCCTTGACAGGGAAACATACACACACACATTCACTCACACCTACGGACACTTTTGTGTCGCCAATCCACCTACCAACGGGTGTTTTTGGACCGTGGGAGGAAACCGGAGCACCCAGAGGAAACCCACACAGACACATGGAGAACACACCACACTCCTCACAGACATTAACCTGCTGCACATCCTTGCCACCCATTACTGAGACACTACAGAGATATTAAAGAGACAGTGCAGAGAAATTATGGAGACACTAGAGAGAAATAAAACAGACAGTACAGAGACATTATTGAGACACTACCTAGATATTAAAGAGACAGTACAGAGATATTATAGAGACACTACAGAGATATTAAAGAGACAGTAGAGAGACATTATGGAGACACTAGAGAGATATTAAAGAGACAGTATAGATATATATTGGGGTCAATAGAGAGATGTTAAGGAGGAAATATGCAGATATTAAAGAGACATTACAGAGATATTACAGAGATCTTTAAATGTTGTTTATTTTATCCATCCATCCATTATCCACCGCTTATCCGGGTCCGGGTCGCGGGGGAAGCAGTCGGAGCAAAGAAACCCAGGCCTCCCTCTCCCCAGCCACCGCCTCCAGCTCCTCCGGGGGTATACCGAGGCGTTCCCAGGCCAGTCGAGACATATAGTCTCTCCAGCGTGTTCTTGGTCTGCCCCGGGGCCTCCTCCCCGTTGGACATGCCCGGAACACCTCTCCAGGAAGGCGTCCAGGAGGCATCCGAACCAGATGCCCGAACCACCTTAACTGGCTCCTCTCAACGTGGAGGAGCAGCGGCTTCACTCCGAGTCTCTCCCGGATGTCCGAGCTCCTAACCCTGTTTCTAAGGGAGAGTCCAGACATCCTGCGGAGAAAACTCATTTCAGCCGCTTGTACCCGCGATCTCGTTCTTTCGGTCACTACCCAAAGCTCGTGACCATAGGTGAGGGTTGGGACGTAGATTGAACGGTAAATCGAGAGCTTTGCTTTTCTGCTCAGCTCTCTATTCACCACAACGGACCGGTACAGAGCCCGCATTACTGCTGACGCTGCACCGATCCGCCTGTCAATCTCCCGCTCCATCTTTCCCTCACTCGTGAACAAGACCCTGAGGTATTTAAACTCCTCCACTTGAGGCAGGATCTCACTTCCAACCTGAAGAGAGCACTCCACCCTTTTCCGACTGAGTACCATGGACTCGGACTTGGAGGTGCTGATCCTCATCCCTACCGCTTCACACTCGGCTGCAAACTGGTCCAGCAAGAGCTGGAGGTCCCGGCTCGATGAAGCCAACAAGACCACATCATCTGCAAAAAGCAGACATGGAATCCTGAGACCACCAAACCGGACACCCTCCGCCACTTGGCCACTTGTTGCTTATTTTATTTTATTGTTTATTTCTATGGGTAAAATTACACCTGAAGTTAATGAAGGTCAGTCAGTTTATGCTGCCACCTGCCTCCTTTATCTCTCTCTCTCTCTCTCTCTCTCTCTCTCCGTCTCTCTCTCTCTCACTCTCTCTCAGGCTTCATGCTGATTGGCAGTGATATAAAATTGAACAGCCCCTCATCTCTGATTGGTCAAGCACTCTCTGAAATCCTGCAGTATCCCGACAAGGCCAGAGATGCCCTTAGAGTCCTTTTGCATCTGGTGAGTAAGAAGTCTCTGATTGGCTGAAATCACACTGACATATCAGGGCTGGGTTTCTCAAAATCATCTTAGAACAAAGACGAGCATCACACTGAACTCTCTCTCTCTCTCGCTCAGGTGGAGAAGTCTCTGCAGCGTATTCAGAATGGTCAGCGTAACTCCATGTACACGTCCCAGCAGAGTGTGGAGAATAAAGTGGGCGGTGTTTCGGGGTGGCAGGCCCTCCTCACTGCGGTGGGCTTCCGGCTGGACGTGGCCGGGTCCGGCCTTCCCCCTGCAGTCTTCTTCCCCACGGCAGACCCAGGAGACCGGCTCCAGCAGTGTAGCGCCACCCTGCAGTCACTACTGGGTATGGAAGTATGCATGTGTACTGCAGGCAGTGGAACTCCGTTCTCTGGCGTGATGGAGAACGCAGTTCCACAGCTTCAGAACCCAATGCTGGGGAAAATTAAAGTACCTTAGGCCTCGTGTGTCCCAGTCTGTTTTGGACTCGTGGTTTTATCGGCCGTTTCTTTGTGGCAGGTCTCCCTCCTCCAGCTCTGCAAGCTCTTTGCAAAGTGGTCAGTGCCTCTGAAGCGGGAGAGCAGCTCATTAACAAGGTGAGTTCCACCAAGTTTTACTGACCTTGTCAGGAACTAGGGGATGGGATGGGTTAATTTTTAATAGCGCAAACAAACACGTGGTCCCTGTGATTCACTATATGCACTGACTTACTGCTAACTGCACTGTCCCCCTCCCTTATTTATTGTTTATGTCTCACGTACTTATTGTAAATCGTTTTGCACACATGCAATTAGTGTTGTATTGTGTACGTTTGTTGTTCTGAACTTGATATAACAGCAGTAACGACTTCTGCTACCCCACTTACCAACACTTGCCGTTGAGCATATTAAATTTAAGCTCATGTGCAGTTGCTCCACAGTCCCATTTTGTTGTAATCCCTTTCTATGGAGATTGCACAAGCCAAATTGAGTGTGCGTCCAAAATGGATCCACCTTAAATTAATTATAAAGGTTGTTTAGAAACGTGGAGCTATAGTGTATACTGCGGAGGTGATCAGTCATGGCTTTTGCTGCAGTAACAGATTCTACTCCTCTGGTAAAACAAAAGAAGCTGCTGGAACATTGCTGTGAGGGTTTGATGGCAGCCACTCCATCACTTCAGAGAACACAGTGACACATGCACCCTGAAGTAGTCACTAAAAGGGTGTTTATTTTCCTTAATGTCTGTCTTAATGTAAATGATCTCTCCTCTGAGTAATTGACCTACACTGGACATTACTGAGGATTACCTTTTAACACTCACCCTCTCTTCCCCTCCTCCCTTTTCCTCCTTCTCTCTTTCGGACTGAAGGCTGTAAAGAATATTGTTGGAATGGTAAGTCTTCTCGCTTCAGCCGTACAATAGACTGGAACTGATTTAACTCTTTCTTTGCTCATGTCCTTCCTGACTTCATCAGGCTTGGTTTAACACATCTGCACACATTTCTAATATTACACTCTGATATTAAACGTCACTCAAACTGCTTTGTCATACCTTGACCGCGCAAGTTACAGTCGCGTGTAAAAAAAGTTGATTTTCAAGGGGATCACAAGATGACGTCATTTAGAGAAAATAAAACTAATCATGCCATTTTCTGCATGTATTCGTAGACTATTCATTCATTCATTCATTGTCTGTAACCCCTATCCAGTTCAGGGTTGCGGTGGGTCCAGAGGCTACCTGGAATCATTGGGCGCAAGGCAGGAATACACCCTGGAGGGGGCGCCAGTCCTTCACAGGGCAACACACACTCACACACACTGACACCTACGGACACTTTTGAGTTGCCAATCCACCTACCAACGTGTGTTTTTGGACTGTGGGAGGAAACCGGAGCACCCGGAGGAAACCCACACACACACAGGGAGAACACACCACACTCCTCACGGACAATCACCCGGAGGAAACCCATGCAGACACAGGGAGAACACACCACACTCCTCACGGACAATCACCCGGAGGAAACCCACGCAGACACAGGGAGAACACACCACACTCCTCACGGACAATCACCCGGAGGAAACCCACGCAGACACAGGGAGAACACACCAACTCCTCACGGACAGTCACCCGGAGGAAACCCATGCAGACACAGGGAGAACACACCAACTCCTCACAGACAGTCACCCGGGGGAAACCCACGCAGACACAGGGAGAACACACCACACTCCTCACAGACAGTCACCCGGAGGAAACCCACGCAGACACAGGGAGAACACACCACACTCCTCACAGACAGTCACCCGGAGGAAACCCACGCAGACACAGGGAGAACACACCACACTCCTCACAGACAGTCACCCGGAGGAAACCCACGCAGACACAGGGAGAACACACCAACTCCTCACAGACAGTCACCCGGAGGAAACCCACGCAGACACAGGGAGAACACACCAACTCCTCACAGACAGTCACCCGGAGGAAACCCACGCAGACACAGGGAGAACACACCAACTCCTCACAGACAGTCACCCGGAGGAAACCCACGCAGACACAGGGAGAACACACCAACTCCTCACAGACAGTCACCCGGAGGAAACCCACGCAGACACAGGGAGAACACACCAACTCCTCACAGACAGTCACCCGGAGGAAACCCACGCAGACACAGGGAGAACACACCAACTCCTCACAGACAGTCACCCGGAGGAAACCCACGCAGACACAGGGAGAACACACCAACTCCTCACAGACAGTCACCCGGGGGAAACCCACGCAGACACAGGGAGAACACATCACACTCCTCACAGACAGTCACCCGGAGCGGGACTCGAACCCACAACCTCCAGGTCCCTGGAGCTTTGTGACTGCGACACTAACTTTCTGCGCCACCATGCCTGTTCCTGTTTATAAAATATGAAAAGTACTGTATCTCTTCCTCAGGCCTCAGGGATGTAGTTTGAAGGTGGTCAGACTTCTGCCATTTCTGATCCGCACCAATAAACAGAATGACATCAGCAGATCGCAACCCGTGCGCTGTCTTTGGGCTTCCGTCCATTCTAAATGTAGGGAATGGTGAAGAAGCAGTTTAAAGAACCGCTTGCTTTAGCTACTGCAAATCTCTTTTTATGAACAGTAAGAGCAACAAATATTAGGGTCTCAGCTGAGGGGTGTGTGCACCTATGATCCTTGTAGAGAGTGTGTTTAGTTATATAGCATTATCCAAGTATATACAGTATTTCAATAAAGGACTGTAGTTAAAGCATTAATATTAGCTCTTTCCTATGATTGTTATATTGTGGTTTTACTTTTAATTTGCATCTTATTCGTAATTAAAAGTGCATTATCAATAAAATGCATTATTATATAAAAAATATCATCAAACATATAATCATTATTTCTCAGTGATCTCAGATATTATGAGAACTGTAAGATTACAGACAGGCTCCTTGTTGGATGGTTCTAAGTGGCTCTCGGACTGTGAGCAGTTTATGAGCAAATCTTTTAAATCTGAGAATGAGGCAAAAAAAAGCAAACCACGTTTTCAGTGGCGTGTGGACCGTCTCTTACAAAGGCATCGCTGTTTCACGTTGGACATTAATCTCCTTAAAGAGAACAGCTGAGTGTTCATAAATCTTTCACAGGAAAAGCCCTCACCCTCATTTCTCAACCTGATCTCCACACCTCCAACGTGTGCCCTTCGTCTAACAGCCCGGAACGTGTTGTGAGAGTTGAGCTCATTTGAATATCTTGCTGGTCTGATGTTACAGCCACTACCAGCACTTTGCCATGTTAAATAAGGAGAGGCCAGAGTGTGATGCTGCATTTATACAACACTGATACAAGCGCTGTTTATTGGAGGACAGTGATAAGCCACAACAGATTATGATGCCTTTGTTTACTTCAGAAGTACAACCAAACACATCCTGACCAAGCAACACATACCTTTGTCCTGCGCACTAGTGCGCTACTTTGTGTAGGTCTGTGTTTCTGTAGACAGCTGCTTTGTATCAGGTCACTGTTGATAATATATCACACATACACCTTTAAATCCCCCTTCCTTGCCTAAAGAATAGACCTGAGGTCATTTAAGACAAACCTGCGAAATAAAGCTCAGTTGAACAACAGGACTCATTTCCTTCCTCTTCTTCATGTGTAGCTTCATCAGGTCCTGGTCCAGCTTCAGTCCGGAGAGAAGGAGCAGGACTTTTCTTTGCTGCCGATCCAGGTGTCTATAAGTGTCCAGCTTTGGAGACTGCCCGGTTGCCACGAGTTCCTTGCTGCTCTGGGTGAGTCAGTTTCACTGTGCTTCTGTATGGGTATGTATTTGAATTGCAGACACACCACACCAGGATCATATTATATATATTATATATTAATTCATTCATTCATTCATTATCCAGTTCAGGGTCGGGGTGGGTCCGGAGCCTGCCCGGAATCATTGGGCGCGAGGCAGGGATACACCCTGAAGGTGGCGCCAGTTCTTCACAGCACTTATATTATACATATAATAATAATATTCTCATCTATAAAAGTGGGGCACTGCAGGAAAGGTTTAGGAGCCACTGCTTTAAGTAATAACTGATTGTACCATTATGTGTGTCTCTGCTTTCACACATTCAGGGTTTGATCTGTGTGAGGTGGGACAGGAAGAAGTGGTTCTGAAGACGGGGAAGCAGGCCAGCCGCCGCACCATGCACTTTGCCCTCCAGTCTCTAATGGCAATATTCGGTAAGGAACATTACAGCATACCTCATCCTAGTTTGATTACTTTTGCCAAAGGTTTGAAGACAAAACGTATTAAATGGAGCTCCATCTCTCTGGAGAAAGCAGCTCTGATGCTGGGGATTTATACCTTCAGGGATTCGATCTGTGGTCTGTCAGCTTTGTCATTTTATTTTCATAGTCTTGACATTTATTTACTGTATTTTTCACAGTCTGATTTAATAATGTTCCCTTTTTATATATATAATAAAGAGGGTCAGGTGAGAATTGTAGCATCATGGAGTTTAGGTGCTATTGTACTGCTGGATAAGGAGAGAAAACCCTTCAGAGCTGGAGCATGTGTTCTGTTAATATGAGCGGAAAAGAAGAGATGATGTTATTATCATGAGCTACTGTTTATTTTATATTTTGTAGTCAGGTATTATTAGGTGTTCAAACATGTTTTAAAGCGTTTCTGTGTAAAATATAATTGCAATTCAAAATTCGAACATTCTCCTGCTGCTTTAACGTAACTTGCATAGTATTATTCATTCATTCATTTATTCATTGTCTGTAACACTTATCCAGTTCAGGGTCACAGTGGGTCCGGAGCCTAGCCAGAATCATTGGGCACAAGGCAGGAACACACCCTGGAGGGGGCGCCAGTCCAACACAATCATACATTCACTCACACACTCACACCTACCAACGTGTGTTTTTGGACTGTGGGTGGAAACCGGAGCACCCGGAGGAAACCCACGCAGATACAGGGAGAACACACCACACTCCTCACAGACAGTCACCTGGAGGAAACCCACGCAGACACAGGGAGAACACACCACACTCCTCACAGACAGTCACCTGGAGGAAACCCACGCAGACACAGAGAGAACACACCACACTTCTCACAGACAGTCACCCGGAGGAAACCCACACAGACACAGGGAGAACACACCACACTCCTCACAAACAGTCACCCGGAGGAAACCCATGCAGACACAGGGAGAACACACCAAACTCCTCACAGCAGTCCCTGGAGCTGTGTGACTGCGACGCTACCTGCTGCACCACCGTGCCACCCTGCATAGTAGTAACAATGACTAATTCTCATTTAATTTCAAGAAAAAATAGCCTTGCAAAGTAGTTTGAAAATGGCAAGTGAAAAGAATTCATTACCAGATCCATCAGGAAAATGTGCTGTAAAACCATTTGATCAATATGTTCTGTTCTTCAAAAGTACGTGTGAGTTTGATTGAGAAGATTTAAAGATGGTGATTTTGATGTTAGCAATTGCGATAATGAATGATTTTATACACTATATTCATGATTGCTAACATAGGAATCACCATTTTTAAATAATGTAAACCAATACTCACACATACATTTGTATACAATATAAGCCCCAAGAACTTGCCATTTTTAACTACTTATGTTTTAAATTAATAAACTGACAGTTGTCATATTTAATACTATGCAACAGTTACCATAAAATGACAAAAGAGCAGGGAAATGATTCTATTTTGAATTTCAATCAAACAAAAACATTCATTCATTCATTCATTATCTGTAACCGCTTATCCAGTTCAGGGTCGCGGTGGGTCTAGAGCCTACCTGGAATAATTGGGCGCAAGGCAGGAATACACCCTGGAAGGGGCGCCAGTCCTTCACAGGGCAACAAATAAAAACATCTTAAAACTCATTTGTACACTTAATAATTCACAATAAAAGTGTTGACTGCTACTATGTGGAAAACTTGAACACTTTGAGTTTGACAAAACATCTACTTTCTCTTCTCTTATTTTAACTCTTGTTTTTATTCTGCATTTTTTTATGAACTCCAGACTCAACAGAGCTTCCAAAGCGCCTCAGCATGGACAGCTCATCTTCTCTGGAGTCGCTCGCCTCTGCCCAGTCAGTGTCTAATCCACTGCCTCTTGGATACCCTGGACTTCCTTTCTCTCCACACTGTCCGGACAGCATGGCCTCGGATGCCATATCTGTCTACAGCCTGAGCTCTATTGCTTCTTCCATGAGCTTTGTTTCCAAGTCTGAGAGTGACTTCCTGGGCCAAAGACGTGCTGGCGGCAGCTTAAGTGTTTCTATATCTGCAAATAAGCTTCCTCTCAGTGTTTCCCGAAGTAGATCCTCACCACACGGTGCTATGACTAGTTGCAGCACTGTGGTAAGAGGAGATGAGGAGGAATATGAAGGGTTCTCCATCATTAGCAATGAGCCTTTGTCCAGCCAATGTGACTCGCTACCTCTGCCACGAGGCCACGGTCAAAGACACAGGCTCGGCCATGGGGGAGGCAGTGGGATTGGGATTGGCGGGCAAGTTTCAGGGTCAGGCAATGGACAAGAGTACAAAGTTTCCATCTCCTCAAAGGGAAGCGTCAGCACACCAACATCTCCACTAAAGGCCAGCTTGGTTGTAAGTCCAAACTCCCCTTTCCAGAAGATTGGCAAACTGACCAGTTCAGATACAGGTGAATCTGACCAGTCGAGCACTGAAACCGACAGCACGGTCAAGTCCCAGGAGGAGAAGCCAGCATTGACTTCGCTGGACCCTCAGGAGCTTGCAAAGAAGATTCTGGAAGAGACCCAGAGCCACCTCAAAGCCATGGGAACCTTGCAGAGAGGCGTAGCTGAGGGAATGGCTGCTCCAAACCCTGCTTCCACCCCAACCCGATTCTCAGCTTTCCGCTCCTCCGAGACCAGTGCTTTCAGTCGACCTGGAAGCAGTGCCAGCATTCGAGATCCTTCCAATCGTCCCAAACCTCCTTCCCGTTCCTCATCCCTGCAAAAGATCAGCTCTGGTTACAGTAGTCCTGCCACTTCAGATACCTCAATGAAAGAAGGTGGCCATCCCTCACCCACTCTAGACAGTCTTGCCCAGTTCAAGCTCAAGTACCCCACCTCCCTTTATAGTGGTCGCTTATCTTGTTCTCCCAGGAATATATCCCCAAGTTCAGGTCACCAGTCCCCTGCTGACAGTGCACCCTCCCCAGCCCTTTCCTATTCCTCAACAGGATCCACTGGGTCAGGTCCAACAGACACTTCCGAACTTGACCGCTTGAGAAGGGCTGTCATCGACGAGAAAGTCCAAGCTATGCAAAGCCTTAAGACTTTCTGGTCCAACACAGCAGCCAAGCAGCAACAACAGCAACAACACACTGGTCCAATCAAAGTGCTCCGAGGCCCAGTGGTGTCAACAAAGAAGGATGTGCTTGGACTTCTTAATCTTTCTCCACGTCGCTGCTCACCAGGAGATGGTCAAGATGCCCTTGACCTATTGAAAATAGGGCATCAGTCTCTGGAAAGGACCTCAGGTCATGGGCAAAATGCTCCATCACCCTCCATCTCCACTCGAAGTAGCCCAGGGGGTCAGCCCATACATCTACCCACTGGTAACGGGTTCAAGTTCCTTTCGTCGAGTAGGTTCTTTCCTTCGTCCAAATGTTGAAACTTTGCAGAAATTAGGATCTACGTCTAAGGTGCACAACTTAATCTTGGAGGGCTTGTGTCTGGCACATTTTGGTGATGTCCACCACTCCCTCGCAACCTGGCAATTAGCAGATGAATTAAATGAGGTGTATTTGAGAAGTATAATCACCAAACTCTTGATATTGTGACAGAGGTTGTGAAACCAGGATCTTCTTGATGGATTTGATTATGATCAGAAAACAGATCCTGATGGAATGGAACTTCTACTACCCTGAGTTTAAAAAATGACATTAGCATCTACATGTTCTTGTCAACCACTCCGACATGTGACCTGTCTCCGAGGACCCTTAAACAAAACTATTATATTTGGTGCTTCTGACCCTCAGCCACCACTGTGTATTTGAGACAGAAGACCTTCTACTGTGCGTATAGGTCAGGACCTTGTAAGGGCCAAGTGAAACAAACAAACAAACAAAACTCAACAACACTACAGAATGTTTTTGTTCCATTTGATTTTTACATAATATATTGCTATTGTTTATTATGGTTGTTATTATTATTAGTAGTAATTGTTATTGATCTTGATAATATAATAATGTTTTGTAATTTAAATCAAGTGTTTCAATCAGCATTACACACTTTTATATTATAAAAAAAGACGAAAGCTTGTGGAAACCAGGGAGTGGGAAATGTATGTCATATTTTTATTGAGACTTTTTTGCCTCATCTCTTTGTTAACTGAATGTCTCCTGTAAAGCATGGATTCTCTTGCTGTTGATTGTTAAGCACCACGTATGAATTTTTAGCTCACACTTTTTGATGAAAAAAAAAAAACAATTGTTAAGACTTCTCTCTCTCTTTGTCCCTAAACAGGAGCAGTTTTAATAAAAAAAAGGAAATCTTCCACTTCTCTGTTATTTTTTTATATATATATTTCACTGTCAAACATAAAACAGACTCACAACACACAAAAGGCCAATAAACAAGCATTTGTTTCTTCAATTTTGTCATATTTTAAAGATAATATATTCATTCATTCATTCATCCATTCATTAATCTACTATAATCACTTCCCCCTGATCAGGGTTGAAGTGGGTCTGGTGCCTACCCCCAATCACACAGTCACACTTTGGAACAGTTTCACACACTCACTCTGTCACACAGCCAATCCTCCTACCTGTGTGTGGAATCCCAAGCACCTGGAGGAAATCCACACAGACACAGGGAGAGCACACAACACTCTTCACAGACAGTGACATGAGGAGAGGACCCTGGATCTCTGTGGCAGTGAAACTACTGTTCCATTCTACAAAAAATCAGATAAAAACAGGGGCATTAATCAGGTGTTAGTCCCCCCTCCTTCTACAATAACAGCCTCTACTCTCCTGGGAAGGCTTTACACCAGAAGCTGGAACATTTCTGTGAGGATTTTACAGCATGCTGCATCAGTGAGGCCAGGTGCTGATGTTGGACGAATAGTTCTGTATGCCTTTCTTCCAGAGAACACAGGTCCACTGCTCCGTAGCCAGGTGCTGGAGATCTGTACCTTTATAGGCCAGACTTGGCCTTGAGCATCCCTGAGCAAGGTGACTTCATGATCATGTGCAGCTGCTCCCCGGTTCGTTTTATACATGTCTATGCTGGGTGTGAGAACGTAAGCCGCTTTGCTGAGCTTAAAAAGAAATAAATGATAGACAGGAAAAATCTGTTGCTTGGTTGGCTGCAGCCGAGTGGTTGACAGTTGCCCCGCCCACTGGTCCCGCCCGCTCCGCTGAGCGAGCATGGCGTGTTGAAAACCGCGGGGTGACGTCAGTTGCACTGCGCAGGCGCAGCCGTGAGGGAGAAGATGGTGCTCATCAAAGAATAGTAAGTATGATGCGTTAATAGTTTTCTTTGTGTATAAACAACTCAGTGGTACTGTGCGCTTATGCGAAAGGCTTCACGGACCTGTCTACGGGGGCTCAGGGGGTTTACACCTGGGTTTAAGGTAGTTTAAAGCCGCTTTTCCCGCTTAAAATGCTGAAACTCTGGCCTAACTACCGGCTTTGACAGGAGAACTAACGTTGTGTACAGGTAAAAGGACCAGAAGAGTGGAAAATGACCGAAATGTTCACTTATTTACGCTTTATTGACCAGTCCACCACTGGTCAGAGTCCCGGCGAAACACACAAGCAGTTCCAGACAGGAAATAAGGGTTTTCTACGCTTTTAAAACTTGGTTTGCCCCAGGTTTTAGGTTTACTCGTGTCTTACACATCTCACAGCAGGCTTAGGCTTCAAAGTTGTTGTGTGCTTTCTGTGTTTACAGCGGTCAGCCATAACATTAAAGCTACCTACTTGTTTCTACGCTCCCCGTCTGTTTTATCAGCCTCACGGACCATACAGGGCACTTTGTATATCTACAGTTACAGAATATAGTCCACCTGTTGCTCTGCATACCTTGTCGCACACTTTCACTTTGATCTTCACTGATCAGGACTCCTGAGCTGATAGACTGGAGAGTGAGTGGAGAAACAAGGAAATCGTTTTAATCTTTTGGCCGATGGATGCCCAGTAAACAAGGAACGTCCCTGGACGTTCAAAACAGGTCTAAAAGTAGTCTGTCCGTCAAGGACATGTTTTAAACGTCAATGGACGTCCAAATTCCATCTTAATAAGTTAGTTAAGTGGTGACCAATCAATAACGTCAGTGGACGTCCAAAACGCGTTTTATACAAGTAATTTATTTCGGGACCAATTAATAACGTCAATGGACGTCCAAAATACGTCTAATAGTCGTCTTTTCAATGTCTGTGTTTGCACGTCTTTTCAACTTTCATTTTCAACCTTAAGAGAACGTTGATTAGACGGCAGTCATTACGTTATTTCAACGTTGAATCAACAGCTAAATGTTTACTGGGTGTATTTATCGTGATTCATTTGGAGGAGGAAAAAAAAGAAAAAATATATTAATATTAAGAACTTTTGACTTGTTTGGTGATTTTTAAAAATAAACTAAATTGGTGACCTTTTTTAATTCAGTGTTTAAAATATTTATCCCACTATTTCAGTAAAATGCATTTTTTTAATACTTTTTTTTTTGGGCTGGGTAAGTGTAACTCCAAGTGACTCACAGTGGGCTCACACTTACCCAGCCCAAAAAAAAAAAGTATTAAAAAAATGCATTTTACTGAAATAGTGGGACTGACTCCTGGAAGCGAATGAATCACGCTATTCTGAGTTTGTTGCTAAATCTGTGGTTTTAATAGGGACTGCTGACTGTTTAACACATGCACGCCTCAGTGTGGGTATTACCTCACAGCAATGCACTGGAGCTGCCTCAGGAGCCTCAGCTCATGCCCGAAAAAGAGCTCCGTCTGAGACCTCAGGGTGGGATACATTGGTGACTTCAGTACCACGCTTGTGGCTGAAAGCAATCAAACCCTCACAGCAGTGATTCAGCCAGTTTACACAGAGAAGACAGGAAAACACTCCTTATTAATTTCCTTCATTTCAGTTTCTGTTTTGTATATAGAGGAGACCTTTCAGGGCTTTTACTGTCATGTCTGCTGCGACATCAGGTGTCCCTTGTTTCTCCATAACGTGTTGATCAGGGGATTCTGTTTAGCTACGTCAGATTATACACACAGTGGAGTTGCGCCAACTGGTCAATTTAATGCAATTCTATGCCAATAAAGATAATGTAATAGCATAATACTGCAGTTGCAATGCTTTAAAAAGCAATGAACTTTTCAGTTATTAAGAATATATAGACATGGGGACTGTATTAAAAAAGTGTAAATAAATCAACAGAATAGTGCTCTGTATGGAAATGAGAGAATGGAATGACATGACTGGCTGAGATACTGATAACGCCAGTTTTATGTAAACCAACATGCCACTAAACACAATGGGGAGTATTGAGGTCGGCAAAAATGATTGAGGAAATGTCCATGTACTGTACAGTAAGTCAATAGCATAATTACTATGACAGGCCTGGCGAGCGCGTATTGGTTTTTCATGAGAGCCACTTCTGAAACCGAGTGCTCGGTGTACAATGCGCTCTCGAGGGCATAGAACGCCTAGCTCAGTCTGTACACGAAAAGGGCAACAGGATTTTGTCCTCTCTTTAATTCAGAGAGACGGAGCCGAGACACAGTGGTCTGATGTAATAAAAAGCACACAGGCCTGTAATTACACTGAGTGGTTAATATTGCATTATAGGAAATACACTATTAAAATGAATAGCAGTGAGTTAGCAGTAGGCTGGCACAGTGGTGCAGCAGGTTAGTGTCGCAGTCACACAGCTCCAGAGTCCTGGAGGTTGTGGGTTCGAGTCCCGCTCCGGGTGACTGTCTGTGAGGAGTGTGGTGTGTTCTCCCTGTGTCTGCGTGGGTTTCCTCCGGGTGACTGTCCGTGAGGAGTGTGGTGTGTTCTCCCTGTGTCTGCGTGGGTTTCCTCCGGGTGACTGTCTGTGAGGAGTGTGGTGTGTTCTCCATGTGTCTGCGTGGGTTTCCTCTGGGTGACTGTCTGTGAGGAGTGTGGTGTGTTCTCCCTGTGTCTGCGTGGGTTTCCTCTGGGTGACTGTCTGTGAGGAGTGTGGTGTGTTCTCCCGGTGTCCGCGTGGGTTTCCTCCCATGCTCCAAAAACACACGATGGTAGGTGAATTGCTGACTCAAAAGTGTCCATAGATATGTGTGTCGCCTGTGAAGGACTGGTGCCCTCTTCAGTGTGTGTTCCCACCCTGTGCCCAGTGATTCCAGGTAGGCTTCAGACCCACTGCAACTCTGAATTGGATAAGTTCTTACAGTCAATGACTGACTGAAGATAGCAGTCATTGGTAGTTGTTGTGGCCTAAACCAGCTAATTCAGGGACTACGTTAGAACACGTAACATATAATAACAAATCCATTCATTACTAGGTTTTGCATGTGGAAATGACTGACTGAGTTCACAGGTCAGTGGTTATTCACTGTTTGGGATGTGCTCATATGCCAGTGTCCAGTGCTGCTGTCTGGTCTGTACTTGTGTAGTATGATATTGAGAAGTGGTGGCTTCAGCCCAGCCCAAGAACTTTGCAGCCACACTCAAACTATTTGCTGGATATACGTCAACTGCTAAAAATAGTCCCCTTTGTGTGAGTTGTAATACTTTTGCCATTAAGCACTAGGATCTGACACAAGCAAGGTCCTGTCTGTGCTAGTATTCAGTGTATAAGTATTGGTAGGTACACTTCTCCAGTACTTCTCCAGACCCCCAAAGTGCCCATCAACACACTCAGCACACATCAGCTGTTAGAGGGAATGACTGAGCCTGTTTTCTTTGAATGTGATGATTAGGAGTGACCGTAGTGGCAAGTTTAACCAAACATTGGGGTCACACCTCATAAGTTTTAAGTCTAATCCGAAGGACTGAGCCCGGTGTCCAGTACAGTGTCCCTGTGACTGCACCTGTGCATTGGGATCTACGTAGACTACAGGGACAGAGCCCCCTGTTGACTCGACCAAATCTGACTTCTAACAGCCACGCACTCTTTTCCAGGAGGCATCTTATCAAGACTGGCCCAGACCTGCTTAGCCTCAGTGGGTTTGCATGTGCTGCTGTCGAGTCAGAGGTTTTTTTTTTGTTTGTTTTTTGTTTTTCTCTTCTCTTTCTCTCGGTTCAGTCTCAGTATCTTGTGTTAGATTTGGCAGTTGTCCATGTAATGTGTACTTTTCTGTGCTCTTGTGTAATGTCATGGCTTTGTGGTCAGTGTGACCTTGTCCGTTATCATTACAAAAAGTCAGGGACTTGAGATTGATTGTGCTCAGACTCCAGAGCAATGCATTGCAGAATGAGACGCTCCAGAGGAGCCATGCACGAGCTTCGAGGGGCCCCACTGGCCCATGTAGTAATATAATTACATTCTCTGGAGTGGAGCTCCATCCGGTAGCTTTTGGATGGCTTGGAGTGGTTCATCTCTGTGTACTCTGTGACGTTTGGACTAGAAGGCGTATTCAGATAAAGAAGCTCCAGAAAGAGCTCAGAGATTCAGATTAAGTATTATCACGCAGTGGGTCTGGGCGTGTCATTTACAGTCTGTTATAAATAAATTAAAGTGTGACACAAGGTGTGTTAGCTATTTTTCAGCACTGTTCACTAGGGCTAGCCCCGAATACTCGGCTGTTCTGGTACTCGTTCATTAGTTATGTATACTGTTCACCAACTCTGTTGGACCACTCGGAACGTAGTTTCATGTTCACAGGAGTGTCATGTCTCACGCTGATCTGACCGCGCTGTAAACAGTGGATAAACCATGACTCTGTCTTGACACTGTAAGTTTATCTCAGGCTCTGGTGCTGAATTCAACCAAAGCGAATCTGGATCCGAGCCCCACAGCGCCCCCTGCTGATGACGTGTCCTTGGTTCCCATCAAAACTCGAAATGAAAATGCTGGGCACTTCGCTGTATATTGCCAAGGTTCCAAGAATCCTGAACAGAACTCTTTTAGTTGAAAAAGGCTCCTGTGTTATAGCCATGTTCCTACTGCACAGAGCATCCCTGATTAGAGACTGTGATCTAGCTCAAGTTGCTGAATCAAACACACACGTCCTTGTTTGCCCTCTGGTTCTGTGGTTACCCCTGAATGGGAGACCCTCCTGATGAGGTTATCTGAGGGAGAACACAATAAGAGGTCTCAACACATTGGAGATGCATTTCCTCCGTCTGTCGTCTGATGGCTGTTTTCTGAGATATCAGGTTTCCTCGTGTTTGGATCCCGCTGCTGGATCCTATTGATATTGATATGGATGTAACATGCATCATGGTGCAGCAGCAGATGGCTGGCCGAACAAGACATGGTCCAGGTGTCTGTTTCAGTTCAGTGTCGACCTGAAAGCATTGTTAACAGGGGTGGGCGATGTGGCCTTAGACGTGGACCTGTGATAATGATATTCTTGGTGATGTGACAAATCATGGATAAATATTTTATTATTTTTAAGAAAAATATATTGCACTTATTTACAGACCTGTGAACAGCAAACATGAAAATATCTTTAAAGCTGAACAGTAAATAACAAAACAACTGCAGAATAACTGTGGTGCTCAGTCAGTGTGTTCTCTCTTTGGGTTAGAGCTCATTGGTTGTCGAGCTCCTTGCGACATTTTTGACTTTCCTCGTTCTCAATTGGGTGCTTCTGCTCGAGGTGTGAAAAAGATTAGCTGTGTTTCCCTGGTTTGTCATTAGAGGCTTCTTTTGTATCCTATACTGTGCTTTCCGTCAGATATTTTGCAACAAAACCCTGCTCTGTCAGTTACCCCGGTGTGATTAAACCCTGCTCTGTCAGTTACCCCGGTGTGATTAAACCCTGCTCTGTCAGTTACCCCGGTGTGATTAAACCCTCCTCTGTCAGTTACCCCGGTGTGATTAAACCCTCCTCTGTCAGTTACCCCGGTGTGATTAAACCCTCCTCTGTCAGTTACCCCGGTGTGATTAAACCCTCCTCTGTCAGTTACCCCGGTGTGATTAAACCCTCCTCTGTCAGTTACCCCGGTGTGATTAAACCCTCCTCTGTCAGTTACCCCGGGGTGATTAAACCTTCCTCTGTCAGTTACCCCGGGGTGATTAAACCCTCCTCTGTCAGTTACCCCGGGGTGATTAAACCCTCCTCTGTCAGTTACCCCGGGGTGATTAAACCCTGCTCTGTCAGTTACCCCGGTGTGATTAAACCCTCCTCTGTCAGTTACCCCGGTGTGATTAAACCCTCCTCTGTCAGTTACCCCGGGGTGATTAAACCCTCCTCTGTCAGTTACCCCGGGGTGATTAAACCCTCCTCTGTCAGTTACCCCGGGGTGATTAAACCCTCCTCTGTCAGTTACCCCGGGGTGATTAAACCCTCCTCTGTCAGTTACCCCGGGGTGATTAAACCCTGCTCTGTCAGTTACCCCGGGGTGATTAAACCCTGCTCTGTCAGTTACCCCGGTGTGATTAAACCCTCCTCTGTCAGTTACCCCGGTGTAAACCTCGCTTTGTGAGCTTCTCTTGGTGTGATTAAACCCCGCACTGTGAGCTTCCCCCGGTGTGATTAAACCTCGCTTTGTGATCTTCCTCCGGTGTGATTAAACCTCGCTCTGAGAGTTATACCGTACACTGTGTAGGTTTATTGTCTTTACTGAACTGTCTTCTCTAGTCCCTTGAAGTCCACTTTGTCTAAGATCAGATAACATGAGATGTGTGTGTGTGTGTGTGGTTTGTAGTTTGCTGTTTTTTTCACTGATACATCTCTTCTCGCTCTTCTTTTGCAGCCGTGTTGTCTTACCGTGCACTGTGGAGGAGGTAAGGAGATTTTTCCGTTCATATCCAAACACTTTCAAACAATTAAACATGAAATATCCACCTAAACAAACCCATGTCCACAGCTTCACACAAATGTTTTGTTTAAATGATGCCCATCAGGTTGCAGTGATTTCATAGTTGTATAGGTGTGATCAGATTACCCTCAGAGGACATGTGCAACTCCAGCTGCTGTAACTGTGGTGTAAAAGCCCCTCCACTCTGTTTATAAGCACATTTCAAATCATTGAGGTTTTATTACGAAACCCATGAGACCCTCTATCAGCTCCCCGTACAAGGGCAAGGAATGAGGCAGGAGCTCTAAGCAGTTGTTAATCCAGCTGCACTGCCCTGACTGACCCGGGAAGTCCTCTGGTCCCGAGCTCCAAAGCCTCGATTACTCAGCTCGGTTGCGTAAGTTTTCAGCACGTGCTCTCCTTGCTCAGGCACTGTGGGGGCGTTCAGAAGGGAAGTTTGTTGTCCAGAGCACCATTTAAGAAGTCTTTGGGCCATCCAGGGACGAAGGCCAGGGCGTGTGGAGCCCCGGAATACAAAGAAAACATAAGAAAGAAAGTGTGATCAGGGTTAAAAAATGGACATATTTGTAAATTGTGATGATATAAATAAATGAGAAATATTTGATGAATTATGTTGAACAAATTACACCGATCAGTGTTTTGGGAGTCATGTGGTGTCACTGCCACACAGCTGCAGGGTCTTGGGGTCCTGGGTTTAATCCCCGCCTCTGGTCACTGTCTGTGAGGAGTGTGGTGTGTTCTCTGGGTTTCCTCTGGGTTCTCTGGTTGCCTCCCATTGTCCAAACACACATGTTGGTATGTGGATTGTCTGTGTGAGTGTGTCAAACTGTCCATGGTGTGTGTGTGACTGATTGGGTGAGTGTGTACACTAGGGCTGTGCCATATTATAGTTCGGATTCATAATTTTAAAAATGATATAAAAATATCAGTATCGTGTTGATCGTAATATTCTGACTTGTTTACGTAGTGACTCAGCACAGCAACTATTGTGTTTTTGTTATTTACTGTGAAGTTTTAAGGTTACTTTTTGTATAATTCTTTACATTTGCTGTTTATACGCACACACACTTTTCTTCACTTTGGTGGTATGTAAGATACAGAATCTTGGTATGTTACAGTTTACAAAATCAGCAAGTGTTTTTACAGATTTTTGTTTGTTAAATTTTTAGTAAAATATTACTTTTTAATGAATATAACCATGTAATATAGTACAGTGGAACCTCTACTAATGAACTTTCCAAGATACGAACCGGGCATTTGAGTATTTATAGCCTCCACCAACGAACCACGACTCTAGAAACGAACCCTAGCCTCCGTCGAGCCGGCGGCTGGAAATGGCCACTGACCCCAATAGGCGAGTCTCCCAGCGCGCCCAGACTTGAGTGAGCTTTTAAGATTAGCACATTGTAGCTTTAGCAATTTAGCATTAGTGTAAATAGCAGGCATGGAAATTCGTGCTAAGTTAAACTGTATCTACGCTTCGTCTCCCCACATTCACCACTTACTCTCCGTTATTCCACACCCCCCCACCTCCCGTCATACAGCCAGTGCCTGTGTTACTCCTCCAGCCAGTCGTCACGTCTTCAAGGTAGCGATGTGTAACCACTTACAACTTTATTATTTCTTTTTTATTACTGTTTCCACTGTGTTTCTTTTTTATTTTTCGTAATGCCACGTGTATTTTATTTTTACTAATTTGAGAGTGTTGTAAACATATATCAGTGCAAAAAAGGTGACTTTCGGGGCGGGGGCTGGAATGCGTTAATTGCTTTTCCATTATTTTAAATGGGGAAAATTGACTCGAGAAGCGAACTTTTCCACTTACGAACCGGGTCACGGAATGGATCAAGTTCGTAGGTAGAGGTTCCACTGTATAACTTACTATAATATTAGTATAACATTGATTTTGTGTCAACAGTGTGCTCTTGAATTGCTAAAAGTATTTTTCTGTGATTTTTCGTATCGCCCGTCCCTAGTGTACACTTCAGAAATGTGAAAAATTATAAACCAATCTCTTAGAGCTGGACGATACGGTCAAAATTGATATCACAATACATTTCCTAATTTTGGTTGATATGATATAATTCAAATATTGTATATGAATATTAAAAGAAAATAAATAAAAAAACACTAAGAAAAATGGCCAATAACTAAAAGCAACATGACATCACCTCAAACAACAACTTTGCGGCTGTGAGGAGTGTGGTGTGTTCTCTCTGTGTCTGCGTGGGTTTCCTCCGGGTGACTGTCTGTGAGGAGTGTGGTGTGTTCTCTCTGTGTCTGCGTGGGTTTCCTCCGGGTGACTGTCTGTGAGGAGTGTGGTGTGTTCTCTCTGTGTCTGTGTGGGTTTCCTCCGGGTGACTGTCTGTGAGGAGTGTGGTGTGTTCTCTCTGTGTCTGCGTGGGTTTCCTCCGGGTGACTGTCTGTGGGGAGTGTGGTGTGTTCTCCCTGTGTCTGCGTGGGTTTCCTCCGGGTGACTGTCTGCGTGGAGTGTGGTGTGTTCTCTCTGTGTCTGTGTGGGTTTCCTCCGGGTGACTGTCTGTGAGGAGTGTGGTGTGTTCTCTCTGTGTCTGCATGGGTTTCCTCTGGGTGACTGTCTGTGAGGAGTGTGGTGTGTTCTCTCTGTGTCTGCGTGAATTGGCGACTCAAGTGTCCGTAGGTGTGAGTGAATGTGTGTGTGTGTGTTGCCCTGTGAAGGACTGGCGCCCCCTCCAGGGTTTATTCCCGCCTTGTGCCCAATGATTCCAGGTAGCCTCTGGACCCACCGCGACCCTGAACTGGATAAGTGCTTACAGATAATGAATGAATGAATGAATAAATATATATTGTTATTGAATAATTGTCCAGCCCTACATTCTCAATGGATTGTGGGTAATTTTTTATTGTCGTACTGCTGTGGTATCAATCGGCTGAGGGCCCAGTTTGGGTGAGGCTTCATCTGCTGTGGATTAAAATTAATCAAATGGAATGGTGTACCCCCTTGTTCTGAAAGTCCCCATCTCTTTCTGCCTCTTTAGTACCAGGTGGGCCAGCTGTACTCTGTGGCTGAGGCAAGTAAGAACGAAACGGGAGGGGGAGAGGGCATCGAGGTGCTGAAGAACGAGCCTTACGAGAAAGATGGAGAGAAAGGCCAGTACACGCACAAGATCTATCATCTTAAAAGGTGCGTAATCAAGTGTGGATGATCATAAAGTTATTAAAGCAGCTCCAGGGCCATGAGGGCCTGGGTTCCAACCATGTTCTCCCTTTGTGTGCCTCACTGGGGTTAGTTTTCACTCATCTCTTCCTTCTCTGCACAAAGCAAAGTCAGATCTATGCTATCTTACTTTGAATCTCAGGTCCAGTTGTGAGGGACTGTCATCAAAGTGCATACCTTAACACGTTCCAGGCGTTTGCCTTTAGAATACTGGTGCCGAATGTTGACTTAAAGAGCTCTCTGTACAGAACTTTGCCACTGTATAGTGTGAGTGTTCAGTGATATTTCTCGTAGTCAAGTCAATTCACTGAGGAAGGTCCTTTGTGTTCTTTATGCTGTAAGTCATTATGCCACGCCCCTTTCAGATGATGCCCTGCCTCCCATGGGGGGGGGGGGGGTGTATCAAAATATACCTGAAAGCAAAAAATGACAATAAATGTTTTCAAAATAATTCCAGAATTAAATAAAAATTACAATTTTTTATGTTTTTAAAGCTGCATTGTGACATCATCAAGTTGCTGAGTAAAGTATTGGGTTTAATTTGTATTTCTTTAAATCTTTAAAATGTTGATTGTAATAAACATATCATTTGTATGTGTTTGTCTTAATGAAGGAAGAACAGTTAAAGGTAAGGTTCACGATTTTAGTAAAAAATATCAGTACTTCCAGAAGGCGTTTCCTCACCATTTGCTGCTCTTCTGTCTGTTTACAAAGTTCTAGTGTCAGTAAGTAAATAAAGTAAATAAATAAATAAAGGATCTCGGATGGTGTTATTGCACTGTTCCTGCTTCATAGCTGGGTAACTTTCACTTTTACTGTTCCTATTACATCAATTATGGTTGAATATGGGGAGAGCACTAACGGCATGAAAGTAAACGCAGACCAAAAGTGCTACAAAACTTAACAACTCAAGTTCCAGATGAGTTTCTGTGGGTTTTTCCCCCTCAAACATACCATTCTTTCCTTAAAAGGGGCGGAGCTTCTGAATGCAAACAACCAGAGAGCAACAGTTTCCTAGAATCGTTAATGTGGCCTTTAACGTCCTAAAAAATGGAAAATAGAAACAACAGGAAAAATAAACCACCAATCGTAGGGCTTTATGAAGTGTTGCTGAACGTCTGCGCTGCTGCTCTGCTTTGGTAAATGTTCAGTAGCGAGGTGTGTTCTCACTCAGACCCTCTGTGATTAGAATAAATGACAGTAGCGTTGACTTCTTGTTTCTCTGTGTGCAGTAAAGTTCCTGGCTTTGTGAGGATGATCGCTCCAGAAGGATCTCTGGTTTTCCACGAAAAAGCCTGGAACGCTTATCCGTACTGCCGGACGAGTGAGTGATGCCTCTGAACAAGTCACTGGTGTGACACTGCAGTTCAAACACGTGTGGGATTTTAGTTTATTTCCTCAGAAATGTGAGGAAAAATTTTAAAGCCAGTCCAACACCAGTGACAGTAAACATATATAAACAAACATCCACAGTCAAATAGTTTATTAGGTTTGTGCTAAAACTTTATCACTCTGCACCTGATACATAACTGTTTTCTTCCTTTTCTTTCACATGTCGTCCTCGTGGAACAGTCGTGACGGTACGTACTCTTCAAACCCAGTCCATAAGTTATAATGATGTAGAATTTTAAAGGAACACTAGGTAGGTTTTCACTCCTGGGGCTAGTTCACTTTTACAGCACTGTACTGACATCATTAGGGAGAGGGTGTGGTTTCCTACCCTCCTCAAAGTTACATAGCGCAGTTTCTGCAGTGCTGAGCCTGGATTATCAACGACACAGGCTCTGTTCTCAATTGACTGCAGTAACAACTCCTGCTCTTCTGGAAATGGTTTACAATAAATGTTTTGTTTGGATTTGATGGCATTCAGTCTTATCTACCTCAGGGAGGACAGGTGCTGAATCACAAACACAGCTCCATCTCATCCCAGAGGTGTTGGCATTGGGCTTGTGTGCTGCTGCTGGTGGATGTCTGTTTTTTGGAGTTGTTGTGGTGCATGTTGCACGCCCTGGGTGTTTACAGCAGTCCATTTGAACTCTTTCATGAGGTCTTGGCTCCATCTAGTGGACACGTTAAGGACTGCACATGTAGTCAATGAGTGTTGGGTAGTGGATTTAAAGCTGATTGAGTACAGTGATAAAAATCTTGTTGTTTTCACAGCTGCACACAGTTCCCTCAGAAATGAGCCTGTTGTAGTGCAGATGTTCAGCTTTGTTTAGGCTGTTTACACACGGTGACCCCTCTGCCTTTTTTTCACAGAACGAGTACATGAAAGATGACTTCTTTATCAAGATTGAAACATGGCACAAACCTGATCTTGGGACAGTAGAAAACGTGAGTCTATTCATCACTCTCTCTTTAGTTAAGAACAGAGAAGACCCTCTGAGCTCTGAGTTAAACCTCCAGAGATACGTAAATAAGAAGGTAATCATGAATAGAGCTACAGTGTATGGATGTCTACATTTAATAGGTTTTATTATTGTTATGGGTTTCTATCCACAGGTTCACAAGCTGGACGGCTCCACGTGGAAGTCGGTGGAGGTGCTGCCCATCGACATCGCGGACAGAGACCAAGTCGCTCAAGGTGTAAGTTCCTCTCTCTCTTCACTAGGTTCCTCTGTCGTCCCACACCTCCTCACTTTACTTTTCACTAACACACTCAGCCCGAAGAGGGAGGTAAACACTCAGTCAGGGAGTAGGTTTATCTTTCTGGAGGCAGCATGAGTTATTTTTATGGAAAAATGTAGACACAGTATGCTGTGAATAAATAAAACCAGGTCTGGGTGTGACTGGGTGAGTGTGTGAGTGACTGGGTGAGTGTGTGAAACTGTCCACAGGTGTGAGTGACTGTGTGAGTGTGTGAGTGAAAGGGTGAGTGTGCGACACTGTCCACAGGTGTGAGTGACAGGGTGAGTATGTTTAACTGTCCACAGGTGTGAGTGACAGGATGAGTGTGTGAAACTGTCCACGTGTGTGTGTGTGTGTGAGTGACAGGATGAGTGTGTGAAAGTGTCCACAGGTATGAGTGACTGTGTGAATGACTGTGTGAGTGTGTGAAACTGTCCACAGGTATGAGTGACTGTGTGAGTGAAAGGGTGAGTGTGCAACACTGTCCACAGGTGTGAGTGACAGGGTGAGTATGTTTAACTGTACACAGGTGTGAGTGACAGGGTGAGTGTGTGGAACTGTCCACAGGTGTGTGTGTGTGTATGTGAGTGACTGGGTGAGTGTGTGAACCTGTCCACAGGTGTGAGTGACTGGGTACAGCGGAGTATCTGCGTCATATCAGTGCAATAAACTAGTTTTTCTTAAAATGTGAAATAATATTTCCGAATTGTAATAGATATGTGTTGATTGTGAAACAAAACCCCTCAGTTTCCACTCGGCTGTAGATGTAATCTGTCTCTGTGCTGAAGCTCAATTACACATCACAGTATGCAAATCAACGAGCCTGTCCCCGCCCCCTAATGACACTGTCCTCGTGCTGAGCTCATGTAGTGTCCACTTGCACATTAACATCAGCAGTGGCCCCTCCCACTTCAGAGCATTTCTCAAAGCAGTAGAATAAAGATGAGCAACAGACCTGCAAAGTTACAGTTAGATATGCAAATTTAACAGGATATAAATGACTCGTGTGCGTTAGGGGGGAGGGGGCAATTAAAGGCAACCTCCAAGATTTTGGGGAACTACAGTTCTCTCTGGTTTGTTTACAGTGAAAAACCATGTATCTCTGAGTTGGTGGATGTTTAGTTTACGACATCGTTGTCCTTCACACTGTGTGAAAATGTCGTGGTGTAACAACAGAAATGGAATATAATACATATATATTTCGCATTGAAAGTCATATAAAGCTGCCATTTTGGAGATGCATGTTTTTCTTTGGACAGCGACTGTATGTATTTCTCCCTGAGCCACTGAGTGATTTAGAGACAGGTAAAGGGTGCTCCTTCTTTAGAAGTTCCTCTTTAACACGGCTTTGTTTTGTCGTCTCCGGCTCCTGTAGTGCCTCCTGGTGGTGGGTTTGTGCAGTGAATGACTTCATTTAGACTGAGAGTGCGTCGTTATCGTCCTGTACTGTATGGAGTATAGTCACTGCACGTTTCGCTCCGTATCACCTTTCCCCATTGATGGTCAGTTGCCATTGATTCTAAGATCCAGGGTTGTAGTGGAAAGTAAATTAAAATACCTTTTCCATGTGAAGGATGTATGAATTGGGAATTGCTCTCCTTGTTTAGAGTGTTAACGTTTCCACGTGGTGTTAAATCTAAAAGCGCCATGGCATTTCTGCTTTGAATCTGCGGTGTTCCAAAGACTTGAACAGACGGATTCACACTGGCAGGGTTTCTGACCTCACACACCTTAGAAATCGGTCCCGTCCTCTTTCAGGGCGGGGCTTTACAGGTAGGTTCCAGCTACGATATAATTCCGATATCGATATCAACAATAAAAAAGCCACCGAAAAACTGCCAACAACAGAAAGCACCATGACAACGACATCACACAACAACTTCAGGGCTTTGTCAATAGTATTATTTTTTAATAACTTTAAAATTGAGGGCAGTGAACTGAGGGCAATGCCCTGTAATGACCCTCAGTCAGTGGCTGGTGCTGTAAATAATGTGTACTGAAAATATGTTTAAAAATAATTGTTATTGAAACATTTAATATCGCAATATATATTGATATCGAATTATTGTCCAGACGTTAATATAAAACAAGTCTAATCTGAGAGGTACACGCAGCTTCAGACAGTTCCCTGGTTTACATCACCACTTCATGAAGCGTCCTCGTCGTTGGTTCTACCGCTAGTTTATCATTTTAGAATTCCACCTTAAGTAAACCACATAAACACACAGAGTCTTGTGTAAAGCAGCCTTTAATACGAATTTTCTGAAGATCATTACATTTTGAACCGAATCAGTTAAAGCAGAGTCAGCTAATGAGTGATTTAGCTTTATTCTGTGAACGTTAGCTTAGCCGCTAGCATTAGCACATAAACAACTTCCCTGTTCATACAAGGAACACAAAGCACATTGATATAGAAAAATAAAAATCATCCCTGTCGTAAATGTTACTTGGAACACACTTCTGGCTCTTAATGAAACATCTGTCAAAGCAACACAAGGGTCAAACCCCGCAGCAGCGTTCTCCCCCCGTGTCTGTTCAGAACGTCTGTTCTCGTGTTCTCAGTTTTTACTCAGTGCTCTCATCTCTTTGAGCTCATTGTGTGTTTCGCTGTTTAACCTCGTCACATAAACACAGGTCCAGCGCTGTGATTGGAGAGACTCGGACGGCGGGGTTTTAAAGTGTCTGCACTTTACGTTAGAAACAAAGCGAAATCAGAACTGGTTGTTTTATCCCACATTTTCTGACTTGGGCCGCTCCTAGAAACCTGACTGGGTTCTGTCTTCTGTAAATGAAGCCCCTGCAGAAGAGGGCAGAAGTACGGCACTGTCCAGTCTTCATGAAGAATAATGTGCTGCTGCACGTGAACTTGCCAAGTTTCTGGAGAAGATGTTTTGTTATTTTGTGGGTTTTTTTTTTCCTCTTACGCTGCTTGCAGTGTGTTAGTGTCAGACTGTGGGTTTATGAATAAAACCTGTGTGTGGAAGTGGCTGGCTTTGGCCAAAACTAGTTTAACAAACCGGTGTTCACCACAGTGTCTTAGTGTGTGTGTGTGTGTGTAGGAGGAGGAGGAGGACGACAACTAGGGGAGTGTGTAAGAGTGAGAGAGAACTCCTAATGATAGTGTTCTTGCCTGTAGTTGTGTGTGTGTGTGGTGTAGAGAGTGAGCAAGTGAGTCTCTCAGGTCTCTAGGCTCCGTGTGTCTGTGGGCCCTATCAGGCTCTAGCCTCAGGCTTGGCCTCAGGCATTGTGCTGAGAGCCTGCAACGATGAGTTAGTTAAAGTAATTAAGGCTCTGTGCAGCTACACACACACACACACACAGCCTCTCTCTCTCTCACACACACACACATAGTCACACAGTCTGTCTCTCTCTCTCCTCTTCCTCCTCCGCTTTGCATGAATTCACACCCAGCCTCATTAGTGCATAGTCACGCATTGTCCTCCAGACAGTGCATATGGTATTAAACAGGCCAGTTTACGGTGTGTGTGTGTGTGTGTGTGTGTGTGTGTGTGTGAGGCTGCCTGTTTGCTTCTCTTGTCGTATAGTAGCCCGAAAAGCTGCTGTTTGGCTTCAGGCGCATCATGATTTATTTACAATCGCAAGGCCCTGGAGGATGCTGTTAAAATTAAAGGCTTTTCGCCCGTTTATTTTAGCTGCTGTGCCTTTTTTTTTTTTTTTCTTTCTCCCTTCTTCCAACTTCTCTTCCAGTTTATTAAATGGAGACTTTCTCTCTCCCCTCTCTCTTTCTCTTTCTTCTCTCTCTCGCTCTCTCTCTTTCTCTCCTCGCTTTCTTCTTTCTCTCTCTCTTTCTCTCTTTCTTCTCTCTCTCCTCTCTCTCTCTCTCTCTTTTCTCTCCTCTCTCTCTCTCCCCTCTCTGTTTCTCCTCTCTCTCGCTCTCACTGTTTTTTTTCTCACCTCCCTGTTTCTGCTGTTGTATGATTCCTAAAACCCTTAACAACATAAAACATAAATAACATTTCTCTTGTTGTATTTGTTTCCCACTGAAAAATGCTTTGCCAGATCACCTCCTAAATTCTGCTTTGTTTTTTAACCCTTTCATATGAAGCAGCAATGTTTAAATAGATTTATCCAATGCCTTTGATTTGAAATGTAGCACTAAACATGTACATAGTTCACTTCAAAGGACTGAGTTCTGTGTAGAGATTAAAATCAGGGAATGGCTTACGTTTCCATTCCTAAACCTCATCCCAGTGTGACGTTCTCCTCCCCTCAACAGAAGCCCTTATTTAAACACGTAAACAGGTCTTATTTATTTATCAGGAGAAGGAGAGTTATCATTGGGTTTTTATAAATATTATTTTTACTCTTTCTTTTTTTGTCATGGACAGTGTGTTATTATTATTACAATGATCGCCGTTCCCTGATCTTCACTCCTCAGGTTTCCCCTGCGTCTCTTCTTCTCACTTGCGATGAGCCGTGGCTTTGATAATTAAGTTCTTCTCTAATCGGTCTCTCCTGTGTTCCCCGTCTGCGATGGACGCCATTTGTAAATAACTCGTGGCTGTAGCACTGGTCGTTAGGAACCAGCTCAATACATTCGGACTTATCTGACATCAACTAATCCATGAGCCCTTCTAAAGAGCAGTTAAAGCAACCCTAGGTAAGATTAGGCCTTTTTGCTCATGGGCTCCCCCTAGAACTGCAGAGTGTACTTCACGTTTTCTGCACTGGAGGAGGGAGGGAGGGGAAGTGGTGGTCTCCTCCTCACCTCCAGAAGTTACATGGTGCAGGTTCTGCAGTGCTGAGCCCAGATGTTGAAGCATCACAATGACTAGTGTAACGAAGGTGGATTGTGGTCAAGATGAGAGCGGTGTTGTGTTAGTCCTCTGTGTAACGTGTTTTATCTTATCTGCAGGATTACAAAGCTGACGAGGACCCTGCCCTCTTCCACTCCACTAAAACAGGACGGGGACCGCTGGGGCCAAACTGGAAGGTAAGGACTGCGTCTGAGTGGAGGTCATTCTTAAGTGTGAAGCTTAAAGGTGGGTGTTTGGTATTGATCCATGCCAGGACTTCTTTTCTTAGCACAACCGGACATCCCTCACAGAGCTGGGAATCAAACCCCAGAGTCTGGGGATGGATATTATCTACAGGTCCTGCAGGTAATGTTATAATGGTTCTACACAGTGATGCTTTCTGAGGAACGTAAAGAAAACAACAGCTCTATTCCATCATTAATGGGTCTTTCTGAGTTACACAAGTGTGTGGAGGAAACTTGAGCCTGACGCTGTGTGACACTGTGGACTCCAGGCCGTTAGTCCCCTTCCCTACAGCCTGGACTCACCCCGGGGGTTATTACCTGCTCCGAAATCTGAAGAAGGATCTCGGGGGGGGAAAGAGATGAAATGTATTTTTCAGGGAATCAAAAAGCTAATTGCTGTTATATTTATTTGTATAGCTCTTTTTACAACTGATGATGTCACAAAGCAGCTTCACAGAATTCCAGCTGATTGCTGGAGCTAAGAAATGTATAGAAGGCAGTTTATTGAACGCCCCTCGTCTCTTCTCTCGCACAAGACCAGACTCGTATCTTTTTGAATGGGGAGAGACGTGTAAAGCCACAGTTGCAGCCGTTCTCGTGATCTGATTGACTCGGCTCGTTAAAGGGCGGGTCGTTCTCATGATGGAGCAGATGTTTAGCTTTACACGCACGTGATTGGTCCCTCTCCTGATGAAAACCCCGTGTCAGAACCGGTCTGAACCTGCGCCCCCTTCTGTCTGCCCTCTTCCCCACGGGGGAATCCCCGACTCAGTCTGAAGGGCTGTTCCGTTAGTGAATTAACTGAAGTGAAGTGTGTTAGATGAGCCCTCAGGGGGGACGGGGTACAAGTGAACACAAGTATCCACAAGTGTGTGTGTGAGAGAGAGCAAGAGAGAAAGAGAATCAGCAAGTAAGACATGAAGAAAAACAGTCTGAAAGAGATTCATCAAGTTAAAAAGTGGCATAGAGCCCCAGTTAAATTTTTATCCATCTAGATATCCATTCATCCATCTATCCATCTGTCCATCTATCCATCAACTATCTACGATCTATTCATCAATCTATCAATCTAGATATCTATCCATACATCCATTCATACATCCATTATCTATCTATCCATCTTTCATCTATCTCTCCATCTATCATCTGTCCATCCATCTATTAATTCATCTGTCATCTATGTATCCATCCATCCATCCGTCTATCCATACATCATCTATATCTCCATCTATGTATCTATCCATCTATGTATTTATCCATCTATCCATACATCTATCTCTCCATCTATGTATCTATTCATCCATCCATCCATCTATTCATCTATGTATATATCCATCTATGTATCTATCATCCATCCATCCATCTGTCTATCCATACATCATCCATCTATTCATCCATCCATCCATACATCTATATTTCCATCCATACATCATCTATCTCTCCATCTATGTATCTATCCATCTATCTATGTATTTATTCACCCATCCATCCATCCATCTATTCATCATCCATCCATCTATCCATACATCATCTATATCTCCATCTATGTGTCTGTCCATCTATGTATCTATCCATCCATCCATCCACCTATCCATACATCATCTATCTCTCCATCTATGTATCTATCCATCTATACATCCATCTATCTATTCATCCATCCATCCACCATAACAATAAAATGACCTCTTTGTTCCTGCACTAAATGTCCATTCTCTCAGCTCCACTGACCACACAGCAGCACTTTTCCACTGTATGACACCAAGTCGTCCAGACTACAGACCCTTGCTTTTCCACGGCCCCAATCTGGTCCCAGTCCCTGCTCGCTCACGGCTCCAACCAAGTCGATTAGATCCTAAACTGTCACGTGTAAACCCTGCAGAGCTCTGATTGGCCAGAGAGACCTCACATGGTATTTTTGTTCATTTTATTGAAAGAGAATTATGAAAAGATTGTGTACTTGGCCCATGAAAGTGATTCAGTAATTCCTCATGCGTCGCAGTGGAGCAGCAGGTTAGTGTCGCAGTCGCACAGCTCCAGGGACCTGAGGCTGTGGGTTTGAGCCCTGCTCCGGGTGACTGTCTGTGGAAGACTGGTTCCTGCCTTGCGCCCAGTGATTCCGGGTAGGCTCCGGACCCACCGCAACCCTGACCCGGATAAGCTCTTACAGACAATGAATAATTCCTTATTTAGTGAATGTAGTAAGTCTTCCGACGTCGTGTGATGAACCTCAGTTTGAGAACCGCTGTCCTCCATTATTCACAGATGTCTATAAAATGTTTGGATTGGTAGGATCTTATTTGCAGTCCCAGGGCTGGAAAATAAGCGTTAGAAGGTCTCTTTTACTTTTAATTTGTGAAAATAACTGCACAACAACCACAACTGTGCTGTAGGTGAGAAAACCGTTCCCTGCTCTTTGTGAGTGGAGAGAGAGACTCTGACGGTGCTGTGTGACTGTGCTCTGATGAAGATAAATGACTTCTCTCCTGCTTCTAATTGAGCTTAATAGACATCACAGTGATGGGAGCAGACGAGGCTCATCATCATGTTAGAGTGTGTGTGTGTGTGTGTGAGAACCAGCTAACAGCGCTTGTGTAGGAAAGATAGTGTGATTCAGATGCTCAGATTATTCAGAAGTTAGTAGCACATAATGCAATTTAAGTTTGACCACCTTTTATGGAAAACACACACACACACACTCGTCCATTTTCTCATGGGTTTAAACTTTCTATGACAGACTGCAGTCCATCTGTGTCTCTGTACGGTTGGTTAGCCCCCTTTCTCCAGTGGCCAGGACCCCGTGGAGCAGTGTGGACTTGTGGCTCGCTCTAGTTTTGATGCCACGCAGCTGCAGGGTCTCGGGGTCCTGGGTTCGATCCCGATGTGTTCTCCCAGTGTCTGTGTGGGTTTCCTCACACGTCGGTAGGTGGAGTGACTGGGTGAGTGCCCAGTGATTTGTCGTAGGCTCTGGACCCACTGCAAGTTACCGGAGATGAATGAATGAATAATCCACAGACACCAGACGATCTTTAAGCTGTTCGCCGGCGGCAGAAAGTTTCCCCACTTTTATTCTTTTGAGAAAATCTTTTTTCCGTGCTCCTCCTTTTTTCTTGAGAGGACGAAAGCTGTGGTGAGCCCACACACACACACACACACACACACACACACACACACCCCGACCCATGATTGTGGTTATTTAATTAGATCAATTTTCTTTTTGAGGCCAGAGATAAAACCCAGGCTTTGTTTATTTATTAATTTAATTTCCTTCACCTCTCCTGAGCGGGACGAGGAGGCTTCTATCTTCCACACACACACGCACACACACACACACACACACACACTCGCTCCCTCGTCTGCTTCCTCTTTAGTCCTTTCAGAAGGCGGCTGCTTTGAGCAGCAGAGGCAAAAAATGTCACCGCCAGCCGGTTTTCATGTGGGATTCGTTTCAAGTGGAGTTCTCTCCTGTTTTGTGGCGGAGAGGAATTTTTTTTTTTTTTTATTTTTTTTTTTTTTTTTTTCTTTTTCTTTTTTCCTGAGCCCTGTTCCAGCATCAGCCCTGCGCTCCCTTCCTGCTCCGCTGCACTGATCCCAGCTTCAAACACCAAGACTGGGAGATGGTGCTGGTGATGGGCTACTTTTCCTCTTTCCTCTCCTCCGCCCCTCACAGCTCAGAGCTGAAGGATCACATCATTAATTAAGCAGCGTTTTTATCGAGTGGAGGACGCACCATAGCAGATCCTCAACTTGAATAATGCAGCCGACCTGCTGAAGTGATTAGAACCTCTCTCTTTCTCTCTCTCCTTTCTCGCTCCTCTGTTTCTCCCCTCTTTCTAAACTCTCTCAGCCTTCCCCATCTCTTCTCTTTTTTTTATCTTGTCTCTGTTTTCTTTCTGTTTCTCCTTTCACTTTGCCCCTCTGTGTCTCTCTCTCTCGTTTGTCTGAGAGTTGCTTACAAGGCCTCTCTTGTTTCTCTCTCTTTCTCTCGTTTGTCTCTCACTCTTTCTCTCTCTTGTTTGTCTCTCTTTCACTCACTCACTCTCACTCTCTTTCTCGTTTGTCTCATTTGTCTCTTGCTCTCTTTCACTCACTCTCTCTCACTCCATCTCTCTGTCTCACTCGCTCTCTCTCATTTGTCTCATTTGTTTCACTCTCAGTCTCTCTCTTTCTCTCTCTCACTCACTCTCACTCTTTTATTTGTCTTTCTCTCTCACACACTCTTTCTATTTCTCTCACTTTCACTCATTCTCTCTCTCTCACTTTCACTCACTCTGTCACTCTCTTTCTCTCTCTCTCGTTTGTCTGAGAGTTGCGTACAGGGCCCAGCACAGCAAAATTACACTTAAATCATCAATTCCTCCTCTTTTCTGTCACCACCCGCCGCACTGATCCCCTCCCCCTCCCTTCTGTTCATCAGATGAAAGTTTAAAAATAAGCAAAAAGGAAACCGTCGCCTCTCAGCTTCCCCACGTCTCTCCCCTGGTCCGATTATAATTTTATCGGATCCCATTCCGGAGCATTATGTTTTAATGTGGAGTGAGTGCTGCGCTGGGATCCGAGCGCTCGGCGACACGCCGCTTCCACGGCTCCAGTTTTGCTGAAGTTATTTTTTCAGCTCAATCTCGTTTCTTTGTCTCCTCTGAGACTCCTGTCTGGGGCTATTCTCTCACTGCTGGTGTCTGTGGTACGTTACTGGGTCGATGACCTTTAACCATGGTCCCACTTTAGAATAAAACTGCACCTAAAACCTTTATAAATGGCTTAGAATCCGCTTATTAACGGTTATTAATTATCATTTATAACACACACAGAGAAAGAGTAACGGTGACATTACTTTGTGTTCTCCATCAGTCGATATTAACCATTTAACCACCAACTTTAATCAGTTAACCATTGATGGTGTGCATTTTTAGGAACTGAGGAGCCGTGGCCTGGGGGTGACGGAACTGGGCGTGTAACCGGAAGGTTGTTGGTTCAATGCCCAGAGCCGGCACTTAACCCCCTATTGCTCCCCGGGCGCAGTGGCTAGAGCTGCCCACCGCTCGGGGCATGTGTGCTCACTGCCCCCTAGTGTTCACTAGTGTGTGTTAACGTGTGTTTCACTGCATGAATTGGGTTAAATGCAGAGAACAATTCCTCTGTGGCCAATAAAGTGAATCTAACTCTGATTCTACTATAAATTGACTAAATTCACATTGTGAGGTCTCTGCTTATTGTACATTTTCACTTCAGTATCAGACAAAAAAAGAGGTAGTAGTTGATTGCTAATGCATTTTAAGGTATTTACCACCTACAAAGCGATGTATGAAACAGATGTTAAGCTATTTATCAAGTGTAACTTTATAACAGAATAAATAATATATCATTATTCTTCCCCAAACGCCCCCCCCTGCACTTTTAATAAATCAATTGCTTTATTGCAGTAGATGGCTTTTAAAGTTTCTCTCCGTTTGTGTACAATCCAGAAAGAGCTGGTGAGTAACCCAGAGAGCCCTCAGATGTGTGCCTACAAACTGGTGACGGTCAAGTTCAAGTGGTGGGGGCTGCAGAACAAGGTGGAGAGCTTCATTCACAAGGTGAGACCCTGTTTTCGACCCTCGGTATATCATTATAGTCAGAGCTACAGGCTCTAATCCTGGAGTCGGGGACATCAACGGAGAAGGATTCATCACTCTGTTGAAAGTCAGTCTAAAAGTGTAGAGTTTATTCAAATCCATCTTAAAAGTTCTGCTTCATCTAAAGGCCACAGTGTCTCCCATCCCGACAACGCTTTTCAAGGGTGTTTGTTCTAGAGCAGAGTGGTTCCACCGTGTTCCTATGGGCCCCACATTACCAGGTTTTTGAGAAGCGTATTAATAAATTAATCAGGATGTTGTGCGGTTTGTCCAGGACTTTTATTGTGTATAATTAACTGGCTACAGAATGAAATAAGAGCTGCTCATATGAACAGAACATGTGCTCCTGCTCTCGTGGGCTTTCAGTCCTTATCTAGGGGTCCATTAGCAGCCCACATTCTCTCCTGATGCTAACGCTGACTCTAGTCAGTTTTATGACTAAGCTGTTTCTATATTTATTTGTTGTCATCTGAAACTCTTCCCACACTCTGAGGAACTCTTTGACTTGGAAGCTCAAGCCTCCTCAGGCACGGGGAACTCCACCCTGGAGGAACAGGGAGGCCTTGCCCTTAAGTGAGGGGCTGCCTCACACCCTGTGGAACCCGAGTGTTGAGTCTTCCTCAAGAGACAACCGTCAACTCAGCAGAGGTGGGACGTGAAGAGAGTCCAGTTAGTGTCAAAGTCATATGGCCTCTGGTGAGCTGACGTTAAACCCCTCGCTTAAAGGCACTGGCTGTTTACAGTGTGTCAACGATTGTGGAGAACCCTCCTGTGAGTTTTTAAGGTGGAATAATATGTTTGAGTGAAGAAATGCACAGCAGTGTGTATGTGGCTGAGGGTTAACTTTGCAGTTGCCAGAGAAACACTTTGTAGCATTTTCGGTTTGTGTTTACTTTCATGCTGTTAGCACTTTCCTGAATTTGAAGTCAGTTCCTCCTTAAGTAGTCAGTAACAGCAAAAAATAAGTCAGTGTTACCCATCTATGGAGCAGGAATAAAGCAACATCCCGGTCTCTTTTCATGCTTTTCTACCTTCTGAGGTTTCCATCGACCAAACTCTTCCAGATACCGTTTCTAAGCCGTCAATCAGCTTGCAACGCACAGACCTTTTGTTGTTTTCCATTATTGAGCCAGGACTGTTCACAAACCCTGGAGTCTATTGTTTTTAATGAAGTTTATTAATGTGTTTCGGAATTCTTAACATCACCTTTAAGGGCAAAGCTGCCCTCTTCCTCCAGGTTGGAGTGTCTCGAGTCTCGAGTTTCTGATTAGAGTTTCTCAGAGTAAAGGATGTTCTGGAGGACATGTAGAAATATGAAATTCAGCCCAAAACACAGGTTCCCTTCAATAGCACAGTGCAGTCTGGCAGTTTCTCTGAAGGTTAGAGGATGGTCCTTTTTTTCAGTGTTTGTAATGTACTACATTCCTTGTTTTTTCCTTCAGCAAGAGAAGCGTATCTTCACTAACTTCCACCGCCAGCTGTTCTGCTGGATCGATAAGTGGGTGGAGCTCACTATGGAGGACATTCGGAGGATGGAGGAGGAGACGCAGAAAGAGCTGGAGGAGGTAAGTGCAGAAACAGCCCAAACATGCTTTTCTCTCTCTCTCTCTCATAATTGGCCTCGCCTTCCCATTATCCAACAGGGGCTGGTTAGTGCTCTCCTCCGAGCGTGCTGAAGTAGTAGGGCTGAGTATGATTATTCGATTATTTGAGAAAGTTATGAAAATTGATGAATATGAATTGATGTCCTGAATTGATCAGGACATTTGATAGGCTTTCGTACTGTTTCTGTATTTGATGCCACGTGTCTAATATAACCCAAAGCGCTGGGGTAGGGTTTGGTTGATTATTAATTGATTTGGCATTGAGAACTGATTCCTCTGTTTCTCCCCTTGACCTCCAACACTGCTCTCATTTCCTCTGCAGTGCATCCGTCCTCCCTCACTTCTCATGCTGTACCTGTCTCTCAGCTGTTCTCTCTTGCTAATCTCCTGTTTTCCTGATCTAGATGCGCAAAAGAGGTTCAGTGCGAGGCACAAAGGCAGCAGACGACTAGCCTCGGCGGATTTAGGTCGGAGCGACGTGTAAGTGTCGGGTTTAAACTCTGTTCGCTCACTCGCTGCAGCCCTACTAACACTGATCCTGAGTCTGTGGTCATGCATGTCCATGTTTACTCACTGCTGTGTGAGGATACTCATCACTCACTGAGTGTGTGTGTGAGAGAGAGAGAGAGAGAGAGAGAGTGTGTGTGTGTGTGAGAGAGTCTGTGTGTGTGAGAGAGTCTGTGTGTGTGAGAGAGTCTGTGTGTGTGAGAGAGTCTGTGTGTGTGAGAGAGTCTGTGTGTGTGAGAGAGTCTGTGTGTGTGAGAGAGTCTGTGTGTGTGAGAGAGAGAGTGTGTGTGAGAGAGAGAGTGTGTGTGAGAGAGAGAGTGTGTGAGAGAGAGTGTGTGTGTGTGAGAGAGAGTGTGTGTGTGTGAGAGAGAGTGTGTGTGTGTGAGAGAGAGTGTGTGTGTGTGAGAGAGAGAGTGTGTGGGTGTGGGTGTGAGTCTGTGTGTGTGAGAGAGTCTGTGTGTGTGAGAGAGTCTGTGTGTGTGAGAGAGAGAGTGTGTGTGAGAGAGAGAGTGTGTGTGTGAGAGAGAGAGTGTGTGTGTGAGAGAGAGAGTGTGTGTGTGAGAGAGAGAGTGTGTGTGTGAGAGAGAGAGTGTGTGTGTGAGAGAGAGTGTGTGTGTGAGAGAGAGTGTGGGTGTGTGTGAGAGAGAGTGTGGGTGTGTGTGAGAGAGAGTGTGGGTGTGTGTGAGAGAGAGTGTGGGTGTGTGTGAGAGAGAGTTTGTGTGTGTGAGAGAGTTTGTGTGTGTGTGAGAGTTTGTGTGTGTGTGTGAGAGTTTGTGTGTGTGTGTGAGAGTTTGTGTGTGTGTGAGAGTGTTTGTGTGTGTGTGAGAGTGTTTGTGTGTGTGTGAGAGTGTTTGTGTGTGTGTGAGAGTGTGCATGCGTGAGTGTGTGTTTGAGAGAGAGAGTGCGTGTGAGAGAGTGTGGGTGTGTGTGTGAGAGAGTGTGGGTGTGTGTGAGAGAGAGAGTGTGTGTGTGAGAGAGAGTGTGTGTGTGAGAGTTTGTGTGTGTCTGAGAGTGTTTGTGTGTGTGTGAGAGTGTGCATGCGTGAGTGTGTGTTTGAGAGAGAGAGTGCGTGTGAGAGTGAGTGTGAGTGCGTGTGTGAGAGAGTGCGTGCGTGAGTGTGTGTTTGAGAGAGTGTGTTTGAGAGAGAGAGAGTGTGTTTGAGAGAGAGAGAGTGTGTGTGAGAGAGAGAGTGTGTGTGAGAGAGAGAGTGTGTGTGAGAGAGAGAGAGTGTGTGTGAGAGAGAGTGTGTGTGTGTGAGAGAGAGTGCGCGTGTGAGAGAGAGTGATCATGTGAGAGAGGGTGCGCGTGCGAGAGAGTGCGCATGCGAGAGAGTGCGCGTGTGAGAGAGTGTGCGTGTGAGTGAGTGCGTGCGGGAGAGAGTGCATGCGTGAGTGTGTGTTTGAGAGAGAGAGAGTGCGTGTGTGAGAGAGAGTGCGTGTGTGAGAGAGAGTGCGTGTGTGAGAGAGAGTGCGTGTGTGAGAGAGTGTGCGTGTGAGAGAGTGTGTGCGTGTGAGAGAGTGTGTGCGTGTGAGAGAGTGTGTGCGTGAGTGAGAGTGTGAGTGAGAGAGTGCGTATGTGCGCGCGTGAGAGTGTGCGTGTGAGAGTGTGCGCGCGCGTGAGAATGTGCGAGAGAGTGCATGTGTGCGTTTGAGAGTGTGTGTGCGCGAGTGTGTGTGAGAGAGTGTGAGTGTGAGTGTGCGTGCGTGTGTGTGTGCGTGTGAGAGGGAGTGTGTGTGCGTGTGAGAGGGAGTGTGTGTGTGAGAGGGAGTGTGTGAGTGTGTGTGTGTGTGTGTGCGTGTGTGAGAGTGTGCGTGTGTGAGAGAGAGAGTGTGAGTGTGCGTGTGAGTGTGCGTGTGAGTGTGCGTGTGTGTGTGAGTGTGCGTGTGTGTGTGTGCGCGCGTGAGTGTGCGTGTGTGAGTGTGTGTGCGCGTGAGAGAGAGTGTGTTTGAGAGAGAGAAAGAGAGTGTGTGAGAGTGTGAGAGAGAGAGTGCGTGTGTGAGTGCGTGCGTGTGTGAGAGAGAGTGCGTGTGTGAGAGAGAGTGCGTGTGAGAGAGTGTGTGCGTGAGTGAGAGTGTGAGTTAGTGAGAGTGTGAGTGAGAGAGTGCGTATGAGAGTGTGTGTGTGCGCGCGTGAGAGTGTGCGCGCGCGTGAGAGTGTGTGCGAGAGAGTGCATGTGTGTGCGAGAGTGTGCGTTTGAGAGTGTGTGTGCGCGTGTGTGAGTGTGTGCGTGTGTGTGCGTGTGAGAGGGAGTGTGTGAGAGAGAGAGAGTGTGTGTGAGAGAGAGTGCGCGTGTGAGAGAGAGTGTGTGTGAGAGAGAGTGCGCGTGTGAGAGAGAGTGCGCGTGTGAGAGAGAGTGATCATGTGAGAGAGGGTGCGCGTGCGAGAGAGTGCGCATGCGAGAGAGTGCGCGTGTGAGAGAGTGTGCGTGTGAGAGTGAGTGTGAGTGAGTGCGTGCGGGAGAGAGTGCATGCGTGAGTGTGTGTTTGAGAGAGAGAGAGTGTGCGTGTGTGTGCGTGTGTGAGAGAGAGTGCGTGTGTGAGAGAGAGTGCGTGTGTGAGAGAGAGTGCGTGTGTGAGAGAGTGTGTGCGTGTGAGAGAGTGTGTGCGTGAGTGAGAGTGTGAGTTAGTGAGAGTGTGAGTGAGAGAGTGCGTATGAGAGTGTGTGCGCGCGTGAGAGTGTGCGTGTGAGAGTGTGCGCGCGCGCGTGAGAGTGTGTGCGAGAGAGTGCATGTGTGTGCGAGAGAGTGCATGTGTGCGTGTGAGAGTGTGTGTGTGAGAGTGTGTGTGTGTGAGTGTGCGTGTGTGAGTGTGTGCGCGTGTGAGAGGGAGTGTGTGCGCGTGTGAGAGGGAGTGTGTGCGCGTGTGAGAGGGAGTGTGTGTGTGTGAGAGGGAGTGTGTGTGTGTGTGCGTGTGTGAGAGAGAGAGTGTGTGTGCGTGTGTGCGTGTGTGAGAGTGTGCGTGTGTGAGAGTGTGCGTGAGTGAGTGTGCGTGTGCGTGAGTGAGTGTGAGAGTGTGTGTGCGTGTGTGAGAGTGTGTGTGCGTGAGAGAGAGTGTTTGAGAGAGAGAAAGAGAGTGTGTGTGAGAGTGTGAGAGAGAGAGTGCATGTGTGTGAGAGAGTGTGCGTGCGTGAGTGCGTGTGTGAGAGAGTGCGTGTGTGAGAGAGTGTGTGTGTGAGTGAGAGTGTGAGTTAGTGAGAGTGTGAGTGAGAGAGTGCGTATGAGAGTGTGTGTGCGCGCGTGAGAGTGTGCGTGTGAGAGTGTGCGCGCGCGTGAGAGTGTGTGCGAGAGAGTGCATGTGTGCGTGTGAGAGTGTGTGTGCGCGAGTGTGTGTGCGCGTGTGAGTGTGTGTGAGTGTGTGTGCATGTGAGAGGGAGTGTGTGTGCGTGTGAGAGGGAGTGTGTGTGTGCGTGTGAGAGGGAGTGTGTGTGTGCGTGTGAGAGGGAGTGTGTGTGTGTGTGAGAGGGAGTGTGTGTGCGTGTGTGAGAGTGTGCGTGTGTGAGAGAGAGTGTGCGTGAGAGAGAGTGTGCGTGAGAGAGTGTGCGTGTGTGAGAGTGTGAGTGAGTGTGCGTGTGCGTGAGTGTGAGTGAGAGTGAGTGTGCGTGTGTGAGAGTGAGTGTGCGTGTGTGAGTGTGCGTGTGTGTGTGCGCGTGAGAGTGTGTGTGCGCGTGAGTGTGTGTGTGCGTGAGAGAGAGTGTGTTTGAGAGAGAGAAAGAGAGTGTGTGTGAGAGTGTGAGAGAGAGAGTGCGTGTGTGTGAGAGTGCGTGTGAGAGTGCGTGCGTGAGTGCGTGCATGAGAGAGTGCGTGTGTGAGCGTGCGCGTGTGAGAATGTGTGTGAGAGAGAGTGTGTGCGTGAGAGAGAGTGCGCGTGTGAGTGAGAGTGTGCGCGTGTGAGTGAGAGTGTGCGCGTGTGAGTGAGAGTGTGCGCGTGTGAGTGAGAGTGTGCGCGTGTGTGTGAGTGAGTGCGTGTGTGAGTGAGTGAGTGAGAGTGAGTGTGTTTGAGAGAGTGTGTGTTTGAGAGAGAGAGAGAGTGTGTGTGTGAGAGAGTGTGCGTGAGAGAGTGTGTGTGTGTGAGAGAGAGTGTTTGTGTGTGAGACTTGTTCAGTTGCAAATAGCGCAGCACAAATATATTTAGCTTTAATTTCGTTGTCATTACCGCAGTTCCATGTCACTAACATTAACCCTTGTTTGTTCACTTTTTTCCCTTTCCAATCTCGCTTTTGTTGTGGTGTCCATATGTTCTTTTAAAACCATGTCAAAAAATGTAGACACACATTTTTCCAACAGCATTTAAAGATGTAATGATGAAAGAATGTAGTGGATCAGACTCAGCAGTAGCTACATCCTGTGTCACTGATGAAGGACTAGAGGACGAGCGACACACACTGTGCAGCGACAGATGAGCTACTGTCTCTGACTTTACATCTACAAGGTGGACCAACGAGGGAGGAGTGTCTCACAGAGTGGACAGAGAGTGGACACAGGGGTTAAAAACTCCAGCAGCACTGCTGTGTCTGATCCACTCTACACCAGCACAACACACACTAACACACCACCACCACGTCAGTGCAGTTCTGAGAATGATCCACCACCAAATTCATACTTGCTCTATGTGAGGGGGGGCGGGGGTGTTGAAGAACGGGGTTGAGAGGGGGCAACCAAAGTATGCAGAGCAACAGAGGGACCCCAGTGTGTAATTTGCTCTTGGGGAGGGGGGTCCATGTTGAAGATTGGTGGTGAGGGGGGCAACCAAATTATGCAGAGCAACAGAGGGACCTCAGTCTGTAATTGCAGACCCACTGGTCAGTGGAGCCGAGAGAATGGACAGAGTGTGGAGACAGGAAGGTGGTTTCTCTGCTCTCCAGAGGAGGTCTTCTGATTATTTTTCTGCATCCTATTCTAGGAAAATGACCATTTTCCGAGATTTCCAGTGTTTCTGGCGGTGCGATTTTGATCGACTCTCCTTCTGTTTTCATTTAACAGAAGTTCCCATGTTTGGCCACAATCTGCAACTGCTGTAAACTTCTGACTGGAGCATGAATGACATCCTGCAGTAAAGATCTTACTCAGCAAGCTTGGTTGTTAGTTTACACAGTGTGAGACCACCCAGCTCCTCAGCTTTAAACATTAGCTCTTTTGAGGGTGAAGAGCCGAAATGCTTTCCCATGTGTTCAGTTCGTAATCGGCGAGCGGTCGACCGCGTCCGAGGTCTCTTCAGCCGGAAACGGACGTTTCTGGACCTTTGTTTTCTCGCCCACAGAAACCCCGGGTTTATGCTGAGTACAGTGGTCATCTTCGTGAGAAGTCTTCATTGAAGTTGTTGATGCGTTCTTCCTCCTCTTAACGTCGCAGCAATAAAATCGGGACGAGCGAGAACCCCGGCCGAACCCGAACCAGGCGGGAATTGGAAGCATCGAGGTCGTAGTGCACGCCTCACCCCAGTATGTGTGGCGCACAAACGTATCTGTCCGCCTCTTTTGGCCATAGTCCTAACACATACCGTGTGTGTTTGTATGTGCGCGAGTGTGTCCATGTGTGTGTTCACGCTTCGAGATGCTCCTTGAGGGCTTATTAACATACAAATGGAATTCTGTACTTGAAAAGCACCTGTGCCGTGATTGCAAATGAGGAACGGAGCGGAGGAGAGTGGGGGAAGGGAGGGAGAGAATGGCTCTCATATTCATCGGGCCTCTCTCTCTCGCTCTCTCCTTCCTTCCTTACGGAGGTTATTTTTGAAACAGTTTGTCTGTTTAAGAATTCCCATCTAGGCCCATCGAATTCGGCGGCTAATTGGCTTTTTGAAGTTGTCAAGACGTCCCATGCTTCAAATCCCCAAGTCAAAGCGCCGGCTCCTCCGTTTAATTGCCCGATAGATTTGAAACTTCTTAAAGCGTTTTGAACTTTCTCAACAAAGGCTGAACGGGGCTTTCTAGTATTGGACTTTTTTTTATGAATGCGATTACAGTTGTAATGCGGTTCGTTTTGGGCGTGCCTTCCGTAACTTCACGCTTACTTTTCGGCAACTTTCCCTCGGGTCTGGGTTTGCGTACTCACGCCTTGGAGAAGCCTCCGGGAATTTCTTTTGTGAGATTTCTTCAGGTTCCACTTTTTAATAAAACTTTAATTACTGGCGTAAACGTATAATCAAACTTTGATTATGCTGTTATTTGTTAACAGTTGGCGGCACGGTGGCGCAGCAGGTTAGTGTCGCAGTCACACAGCTCCAGGGGCCTGGAAGTTGTGGGTTCGATTCCCACTCCGGGTGACTGTCTGTGAGGAGTGTGGTGTGTTCTCCCTGTGTCTGCGTGGGTTTCCTCTGGGTGACTGTCTGTGAGGAGTGTGGTGTGTTCTCCCTGTGTCTGCGTGGGTTTCCTCCGGGTGACTGTCTGTGAGGAGTGTGGTGTGTTCTCCCTGTGTCTGCGTGGGTTTCCTCCGGGTGACTGTCTGTGAGGAGTGTGGTGTGTTCTCTGTGTGTCTGTGTGGGTTTCCTCCTGGTGCTCCGGTTTCCTCCCACAGTCCAAAAACACACGTTGGTAGGTGGATTGGCGACTCAAAAAGTGTCTGTAGGTGTGAGTGTGTGTCTGTGTTGCCCTGTGAAGGACTGGCGCCCCCTCCAGGCTGAATTGGATAAGGGTTACAGATAATGAGATAATAATGGTTACCGTGCACACTTTACCTGGGTCGTGCCATCAGTGATTAATCCATTGCCGCAACCTGTGATCGGGGCTATAACTGGGCCACAGATGATAATAATGATAGGAGATGCACTGATCATTTTAGATTTTTACGTTTTGACTCTACAGGGGACGTATGATGATGAAATCCCATGATCAGTGCATGTGACTTGAGCTCAGAAACCCACACACTGTGAAACAAGACCACCCAGTCGCTTTTCTGTGAGCTGCCCAAGTCAGAACACACGGGATAAAACGAGTCGTTCTGATTCTGCTCCGCTTCTGACGTCAAGTGCGGAGACGTGAGTTGCCCCGCCTCCTCATCTGAGTGTGTCCAATCACAGCGCTGGACCTGCCTGCGTGTGGCAGTGCAAAGACGAGGTTAAAAACAGCAAAACGAACACTGAGTAAAAACGGAGAAGAAAGAGGACAGAGCGAAAACGACTAAAATTCTGCTCCCACTTTTTATTAACAGACATTTTATTAAGACACTGGAACTGTGTTGCCCTTTTAATGCTTAGTTTCTATCAATTTATTATACATTTAGATGACAGGAGGTCACACAGAGGGCGACACACCCTCTCCCCATCACGCAGTGTAGGCATCTGTTGGGTAAAGAAAAGCTAGGCGCTCCTTGACCCCGGTATTCGATGTCTGGTTTGAGAAGAAAATAAAAACAGGAAAATGCACTGTATGTGTGTTTTCTGGGGCTCATTTTCTCCCCTCTCAGAGTTCACAAGCTCAGCAGGACGGCTCTGGAACCATACTCCAGACAGAACTCCACATCATCTCTCACTCCGATCTGCCTCTGCTGTGGATAAACCATGACGCTGTCCGTTTATCTCCAGCTCCGATGCTGAACCCCAGCGTCTAGACGTGAGCGAGTTCGCTCTGGACGACTGTGCTGCGTTAAATCACTGTTCTTTGGGGATGCCACTCAGTTTAGGAGCGGATTGCCTGCTGTGTGGATGTAGCCTTTGTGTTCTCCTCCAAGCGTGTTGAGCTCCAGTTGGAGTTGGAGGCAGCTGCCTCCACATCCTCTGCTCAACAACAGTGTGTCACTGGGGGGATCTTGGCTAACACTGTAAATATATCAGTGCTGTAAATATATCGTTTGTTATTTTACAATGTCTTTTTCAAGGCAACCTTGTGTCTATAAATAAAACATAAATCAAATTTATTTTATTATTTCTGTTTTAAAAATGTTGATTGTGTGGGTTTCCTCGGAGCGCTGCAGTTCCCTCCCACAGTCGTAGGTAGGTGATTGGCTACTCAACATGTCCGTAGGTGTGAGTGTGTGTCTGACGCCCCCTCCAGGGTGTGTTCCCGCCTTGCGCCCAATGATTCCGGCTCGGCTCCGGACCCACCGAGACAGTGAAAGAATGATGTTGATTCCCATTTTTACTTCATAGACTCAAACCTGCTTTAGCTGTTGATTCCACCCTCTTCCTGAGGTCTGTTTGTTTGGCTGGTGGTCTCTAACTCACCTTCCATTTTATTCCTTCTCCTCTCTCTCTTTTAGCTTCGCAGACACGGTCAGGTGCGAGGAACCAGCGCTGCTGACGACTGAATGAACGCCATAAAGAAGCATTCCAAGCTCGACTGACCGCCACCGCCCGCAACTTCAGAAGAGAAGAGACGCTGAGGATTGGCCTTTCATCGACAACCTTCACCCAATATCAACACACAGCTTAGAGTGTGTGCTACCCCGCCCACACCAGCCCACCCCACTCGCTTTCTCTCTGTGTCCACTGAATAACCCAAGCCTTTCTCCCCACTGCCTTCGTCACACGAGCCTTTCCACAGAAAACCGTTTGAGGTTTGCCTGTGAAAGAACAAACTTTCCAAGGTAAACAACTCCCCGCTTTCTTTTTCTCTTCTCGGTATGTGTTTTCTGATATCGCTTGACAGTCAATAAACACACACCAAGCTTTCAATAACAACACAGCCCATAATTAAGTTACGAAACATTCCTGAAACGTGTTAATTAATGAGTAAAGTGTGTGTCATGTAAAAACTTGAAAGAAACAGCTCGCCTCCTGCATAAGGCTTTCGTAACAGCACACAGCAGTAGGCCACAGGATGAAGGCCACTCTCGGAGCGGTCGAGTGGTGGGAGACGGGCAGCGAGTGAACGGCCGGTTCTGGAAGTTCATGATGGAAGTGGGAGACACGGTCAGCAGAAGGAACTGAGCATCTTTAACACGAGCCAAACTGTGCTGGTCCTAATGTTTTGATCTGGATGGCTTTCCACAACTCTCACGGGGTGGTGAAGGGGTTTGTACCTGCCCGAGGCACCGAGAACAATCCCCTGTCACGGTCTGCAGTTTGTAAACACTGACCAAAACATTATGAACATCACAGTGGATCATAATTTCTCCTGCTTCCAACATCAGCTTCAAGAACTGACTGTTCACTCACTGCCAGATGGAGCCCACTCCCCTGTTGTAAACGTGGTGAGGTACAGTCTGCTCTGACCATGGCTTTATACACAGTCTCTGCTTGATATTTAAGTTAGTGATGTTTTACACTCATTATTCATTACATGTCTGTAGTAAGAGCACAAATAAGTCTAAGAAATACTTTGTGTGTGACGTAGAACTGTAATTAAATATTCAAACACACTCCAGCTCTTCTGTCAGTTTGCGGAGCCTACTGTTTTATTAGAAACAACTTATTTAACTCAAACAAAGGAAAACTTGCGCTATGTTCACCATCGCTAACATCGACGTCTCCATCTTTAATTCGTCTGAACCAAACCTCACACATACTTTTGGATACAATGTTAAGTGTAATAATAAAAATAGAGATTATTGAAGAGTTGGGTGCTGCATTCGTTCTGAGCTCCATCAGGAAAAAACTGCAAAAGACTGTGATGGATTTGTTCTGTTCTTGAGGATAATACTGTGTCCAAAAGTATGTAAGGTTTGTTTGGTGGCAACAAACAACCCCGTGATGGGCAGCACGGTCGCGCAACAGGTTAGTGTCGCAGTCACACAGCTCCAGGGGCTTGGAGGTTGTGGGTTCGATTCCCGCTCCGGGTGACTGTCTGTGAGGAGTGTGGTGTGTTCTCTCTGTGTCTGTGTGGGTTTCCTCCGGGTGACTGTCTGTGAGCAGTGTGGTGTGTTCTCCCTGTGTCTGCGGGGGTTTCCTCCGGGTGGCTGTCTGTGAGGAGTGTGGTGTGTTCTCCCTGAGTCTGCGGGGGTTTCCTCCGGGTGACTGTCTGTGAGGAGTGTGGTGTGTTCTCTCTGAGTCTGCGGGGGTTTCCTCCGGGTGACTGTCTGTGAGGAGTGTGGTGTGTTCTCCCTGTGTCTGCGGGGGTTTCCTCCGGGTGACTGTCTGTGAGGAGTGTGGTGTGTTCTCCCTGTGTCTGCGTGGGTTTCCTCCGGGTGCTCCAGTTTCCTCCCACAGTTCAAAACACGTTGGTAGGTGGATTGGCAACTCAAAAGTGTCCGTAGGTGTGAGTGAATAAGTGTGTGTGTGTGTGTTGCCCTGTGAAGGACTGGCGCTCCCTCCAGGGTGTATTCCCGCTTTGCGCCCAGTGATTCCAGGTAGGCTCCGGACCCACCGCGACCCTGAACTGGATAAGGGTCACAGACAACGCAAAAGTTAACGTAAAATGACAAAAGAGTTGGAGAATGCTTGTTTGAATTTTTCACGTTACACAAAAATGCTTTAAAACTCAGCAGGTGTTTCCGTATCGCTGTGTAATTACACTGGAGTGTTTCTGAATGTGCTGTGAATGCTCTGTGTGTGTAATCGCTGTAAAGCCTTGTCAGGGTTTGTGTCGTTCCAAACTGAGAGAACTCAATCCTCCTCTTCATCACGACCAAACCTTCTGCTTTTACCCTTTTACCCTCTTCTCTTCTTCTCCTCTCTCAGTCGAAGCTGTTTTTCCCTTCCTGGTTTTTTTTTTTGTGTGTGTGTGTGTGTGTGTCTTCAGTTTTCCCTCCGAGGCAGGGTTGATCCTGACTCCGCTCCTGTCCTTTCCTGCCTCCGTGGCCTTAACCGAGAGATAATCCTCTACCCAACGACATCCAGAGAACATACCCTTCAATAATAAACACTTTAGCTTCAAAGCGCGCGCACACACACACACACACTCCCAGGTGTGAATGCCTATGTGGTGACGGGTCTTTTATGAGTGCTACAGGGGCAAATCTGCACAAGTTGTATCTGTTACGGCTTTGTTATTATGTTTTACTCGACTTCACGCACGTGCCTTTTCTGAGAGAGTAGCTTCCAATGCCATGGTCTCTGTTCTTAAGGCTGCAAAAACATTTCATGACGACGGACACACAGCTTTATAAAGGCTTACGCCAATAAGGGTCAGTTGCTTAAACACTTTCTAGGATGAAACTGACCAAAGCAGCTTCTATGACCACGGACACTCATCAAAATAAGCCTTCACAGATGTTAAAGGAACGTTGTGTAACATTTTTACTTTAAAACAACAGCTTCAAAATCATTGTGAAGCTTCGCTGAGCTGTAATAGGGAGATTAGTGCTACTCTGGGCTCAGCACTGCAGAAATTGCACTGTGTAGCATTTGGTTAAGGGTGTGATGCCACCCTTCTCTTCCTCCCTTCTTGATTTCAGGAGAGTGATGTAAAAATAAAGTATATTCTACGTCTGTAGAGACACTAAAACACCCACTCGTTAAAAAATAATTACACTAGGGGGAGCACAGGAGCAAAAATCCAAAATCTTATGTAGTGTTCCTTTTAAAGTTGTAGAGTATAATTCATTTTTACAGCACTCTCCTGAAACCAAGGAGGAGGTAGAGGGAGAGAGAGAGGGGGGTGGTGTCCTACCCTTCACCAAATGTTACATAGTGCAGTTTCTGCAGTGTTGAGCCCAGAGTGGAAGTGACAGCTCAGTCAGGCATCACAGTGATTTTGAGGCTGTTATTTATATATTTCTTTAAATAAAAATATTACATAGTGTTCCTTTAAACCTAAACAAGTGTCCAAGGTCAGGACATATTATGGCTTCTTGTGACCACTGCCTCTTGTTGGATTAAGCCTTCAGTTGTCATGAAAGGTGGGGGTCTTACTGGTGTCTGGTCACCCAGGGCAGTGGGGTTACTGAAATGTTCTGACCAGCGATGCTGCTATACAAACCACAGACTGTTCATGTCCTCTGCACTAGCTCCTGACCCTTCGTCTCACTTGGACAGACGCCTCTTTACTGTCCTAGTGTCTCTGATGTGCTACAGAATATTCTAGACCTATTTTAGACCAGTCCGTTTCTGTGTGCAAGCCAAAACATTATAACCACCTATCTGCACTACAGTACACTGCTGGACCTCCAGACCCAGAGATTCCCAGCAGAACTCAGCCCAGAGCTTCACACTCCCTCCACCAACAACAGCGCATCGAGCAGGTGGTTATAATGTTCTGGCTCTACTTTCATGATCAATGACAATCGGCTGCCGCTGTTCGGTGATGAGTTCTGATCGCAGACACATCTCCAGGCCGTCCCAGTGGTACTGGATGGAGCGCCATCACTCCAGAGAACACGGTTCCACCGTTCCCCTGCTCCACAGACCAGAGTCAGTGGTCCTAGCTGTTAGCTAACGCTGAGCTGATGTATGGGCCTTGTCCTTTTTACACAGTCACGTCCTCCTGAGGCCTTCTGATCTCAGCCTCGTCCTCTGTTAGCTTCGTCTTCATAGAAAACGTGGAACATGTTTGTTTTTGGGTGGTGGAATGTCTTTGGCGGACTACGAGTAATGTGTTTGTACGGAACTCCTGAGGGACAGAGGGATCGAATGCTCAGGGCACACAGTGTCTTTGATGCAAAGCTCTGAACAGCACCCCCTTGTAAAGCAGTCAATAACTGTGAGTATGTTTTAGCACCTTGGTGAGTGAGTTTATTTTTAGTTATCATACTCACTCACTCATGGTTAGCCTAAATTTCACCACAAGGTGGCACCAAATAGTTACGTTTAGGAACTGCTCCACTAGGGGGTGCTAATCAGTGCTTGGCATCACAGACACTGTGTGTCCTGGTTTGTAATTGATGCACTTTTCTTCATGTGCTAACATCCAGTCCCAGTATTTACAAGTTCTCATTTCTTGAGATAATAGTTTCATGAATTTTGCTTATGTTTGTGGCCACGGTTGGATAATTAATTCCCACAAGTAGATATCATTTACCAACATTTTCCTCAGGTTGTGCGCACACGTTGTTTAAAGCGTGCAGACTTTTTTTTTTGTACGTGTTTTTGTTTTTAATAACGAAAACAAGCTGGAAGTTGTGGGAATGAATTAAGGAAGAATGCACCCATGATTAAAGGAAACAGGACAAGGTGAATCCCTGTCCTTTCAGGACCTCCATATGTTTAAGAGAAAACTGCAATAATAAAAGTCCCTGTGCGTTTCAGCTTAGCGTTATGTCACGACTCGGGCAGTACGCAGCAGAGTCTCTGATGCAGTGTCAGGATTCCTTTTATTCTGTGTTCATTAGGTTTTATCGGTCAAATCTGAGGCTTTAATCTGCTGTAATTTCTCTTATGTATTTACCTTTCCATAGATAAATCTTTATAAAATTAAAGTCAGGTGTCATTATGCATCATAATGTGTTCATAAGAATCTTGTAGACAAGTGCCTTATTGTGCTATCAATTGGACAGGGTTTATACACACACACACACACACACACATTTCTAAAGTCTTATGGACACAGGAACCACAGGCGCATGTGCCCTATGCCGTAACCGTCCTGTGACGAGGACCGAACTGATGGCGGCTGGAGTTTACAGTGAGTCTGGGTTCACGAGACTATGTTTAGTTCCAGTTTCACTCTCGTTCACTTCATTGAGAAGAGTTTAAAGAGTGTTGAAAATATTCGACTACAGAAGTCAGCGTTTACTCCTGCATCTAATACTGGAACTGATAGAAATATATTTTCATGAATTATGGCTTTACTATTAATATCTTTTGATGTTTTGCTTCAATTATTACAAATTTATAAAATGTTAAATGACGACTTAACTACCGTACACCTTCCTTCTCCAAGGTTTGAGCTCATTCTTGGAGTGCCCTCTTCATTCGTAAACTTTTCCGAGTTGTTTATCTTAATAATGACTTTATTCTTGCAATCAAATTTTTTTAAGTGTCTCTAAAGGAGACTAAAGCCTGGATTATACTTCTGCGTAGATCCATGTAAATATCTGCTTTGTGAAGGAAATCGTGTGTGTCACTTGCAGAGACTCGCAGATGCTGCCCCCTAGTGCACGAGTTCATGTTGAAGTATGGCGGCCGATACCCAAGTGAACACTGGTCACGAGACATCTACGTGGATCTGTTCAGAAGTGTAAACCAGTGGTTGTGAGGTGGTCTTTGGTACTGTACGGAAAATGTGTCTGGTGTTGAAGCAGTGCGATCACTAGGAACTGAAGCATTGCTTTTCCACTGTTACATTTGGTTTCTGTTCTAAACTGTTACATGCAAAACCTGATAAAGGAGCAGTGAGACGTTTTTTTACCTCAGAGGTTACAACCGAGTAGCTTTGTAGTCGGAGGGAATTTATTCTGTTTATTCTCCATAGAGCAGGTCGTGATACAGGGTCACTACAGAAACTCATCCAGGCCACTAGGAGTCAGTATAGCGGCTGTTCTGTATCAGTGGAGGAAATGACTGACTGCTCCTTTAAGCGACTTGATACTGTTTGAACACAAAGGCAAATCCGCAGCCTCACTATCGACTGTTATAATCATCGTTATGATTTCTCACACCTTCTGTTAATGACCCTTAAAGTCTTGTGTGCCTTAAAGTGTGCTCCAAAGTGTCTTTTGTAATGATCAACGGCAGGGGATCTGCTTGTGAATGTATGCTTGTTTTTCTTCTGCTGCAAAGAGAGACATTAATTTCCAATAAATTTCAATCCAATACAAACGCTGAGTGATGGTTTATTTTATTATTTTTTTATCCTCTCTCTCTTCTGAAAGGACATGAAGGTCATAACGACTTATACTTCTGCATTAACAAGACACAGAGCCTGTGCCATAGTCTACGCAGGAGCCCTACAATGTTGTGAGCGTTTATACTTGTTTGTGCCGCCCTGCAGTTACACTGCCACACCACTAGGGGCTGTACCTCAAACGCCTTCCTCTGCACTGTGTAGTCCACAATGTAGCGATGTACAGGGTGGGACATTTATATGGATACACCTTAATAAAATGGGAATGGTAGGTGATATTAACTTCCTGTTTGTGGCGCATTAGTTTATGGGAGGGGGGAAACTTCTCAAGATGGGTGGTGACCAAGGCGGCCATTTTGAAGTTCGTTTTGGATCCAACTTTTGTTTTTTCAATGGGAAGAGGGTCATGTGACACATCAAACTTATTGGGAATTTGACAGGAAAAACAATGGTGTGATTGGTTTTAACATAACTTTATTCGTTCATGAGTTATTTATGAGTTTCTGACCACTTATAAAATGTGTTCAAAGTGCTGCCCATTGTGTTGGATTGTCAATGCAACCCTCTTCTCCCACTCTTCACACACTGATAGCAACACCACAGGAGAAATGCTAGCACAGGCATCCAGTATCCGTAGTTTCCATTATTTTTCTTGTGAAATTCCCAATAAGCTTGATGTGTCACATGACACTCTTCCCATTGGAAAAAACAAAAGTTGGATCCAAAATGGCTGCCATGGTCACCACCCATCTTGAAAAGTGCCCCCCCACCCCTAATAGACTAATGTGCCACAAACAGGAAGTTAATATCACCAACCATTCCCATTTTATTAAGGTGTATCCATATAAATGGCCCACCCTGTAGTAGAATTACTTTTATAAATCTGTAAAGTGCACTATTTAGGGGGTAGGTCGTGGTTTGGGACAGAGAAGGGTTTTAATGAGGTGCCAGGGAAGTAACAAATACAAAATGGCACCTTTTTCCCCACATGTTCTCGTTTCTCCTTGCAAGTGTCCTCCCTGGAGACACTTGTATTTTTTCCTGTGTTCAACCTTATTATTCACCCCTGACGCCCATCTCCCCCTAAATGTGCTGCTGTCTCTGCTTCCTGTGTTGTGGAGTTCACCTCTCAGTGGTTTTAATGTTGTGGCTGGTCACGGGTCTCATCGGTAATCAGTTTGATCGCAGTATCAACAGCTAAAGCTAGTCCAGCTCTGACAGGGCGTCAGACTTGTTTTTGTTTGAGTGGATGTCTGCATGCACTCTAATTAACCGTGTGTGTGTGTGTGCGCGCCAGAAATATATCACATTATGGGGCCCAAAACCTGTTTACACACACACATTGTGGAGACTCGTCTTCCTTGTGGGGACCCCCAGCTGGTCCCCACAATGTAAACCTTTACGTATTACGGTGAAGACGTGTTTGAAGGTTAGGGTTGGGTTTAAAGTTAGTGTTAACCTAGTTGTACTTATGCAAAGCTTAATGTTAAGTCTCCAAAAACTGAACAGAAATCTACGTAATGTCCCCACAATTCACAGATACAAGGTTGTGTGTGTGTGTGCACAGCCCACAGCTTTCTGCCCGTCTCTGGAGCCCTGCTCAGGCTTGATATTTGTGGCTTTGCTGGCAGAGTGAGATAGGAATCATGCCATGGGTCTGAAGGAGGACTGAGCCTCATGGTATTGCTCTGAATAAACTTCCTCTCACTCTGTCTGCACGAGAACACAGTTCCCGTGTCCTTGCCAGTTCCTCTCGAGAAACTGGGTAAACACAACAAAACACAGCTATTCCGGGCTGGACTTTTCCCCTGTATCGATCTCAGGTGTGGACAGGAATAACAAAATGGAACAATAACCTTGTGTCCACTCTCTGTCCACTCTGTGAGACACTCCTCCCTCGTTGGTCCACCTTGTAGGTGTAGAGTCAGAGACAGTAGCTCATCTGTCACTGCACAGTGTGTCCATCAGTGACACAGGACTGTGTCGGCTTGATTTTTTTTATTATTTTTAAAACTCCAGCATCAACTGCTGTGTCTGATCCTCTTATACCAGCACGTCAGTGTCACTGCACTCCTCCACCCAAATCATACCTGCTCCGTGGGGGTCCTGACCTTGGAAGGTGAAAGGGGGCTAGCAAAGTATGCACAGTAACAGATGGACTGCAGTCTGTAATTGTAGAACTACAAAGTGCTCCTGTGGTCAGTGGAGCTGAGAGAATGGACCATGAGTGTAGATACAAGGAGGTAGTTTTAATCTTTTGGCTGGTCCGGGTATAAGACCTCTGTGTGTGTGTGTGTGTGTGACCCCTGCATGTGACCATCTCTGAGAGACCAGGGGACCAGGAAAGACCAGCCAAACTGGCACACAGTTCACAGGAAAAGTGTCCAGTCTGCCCTTATAGATATCCTGTCCCCCTCCTCCCCCCGCCAGCCGAGGAAGAATGGTCACATGGGCCGTCCGCACGGAAAGAGAGGCTATCTGTAGCAGCACAGCTTTCATTTGCTGAGGTTTGTTTTAAAATACAGTTTTTAAATGGAAAGCGAGGGCAGAGGAAGTGGACATTCTGCTGCCCAAAGCACCTTCCATGTCCATTGTCTGCGTTCTCGTCTCAGGTCACCAGGATGTTGACTATTTTGGACTGGCTGTGGTCAGCGCTTGGACGTTATTTTCTTGTGAATGACCCCTCTGTACAGTTGGAAAAAAAATTTGCAAAGGCATTGTTTCCGAAGTAAAGGGAGCTATGTTTATTTTACTGAGAGATATCTCGGAATGAATGTGCCACACGGAAAGAAGTCCTCTGGGCTCTAATGTTCATCATTTACTGGTAGCAACATAGTGGAGAATGTGTTCAGTAGCCTTTGCTACAGATTGTATTCTGATCCCAGAGCCTCCCCAGTGAACCGAGATGGTAGGGTGTTCCATTCCCAAACCGTGCAGGAACATGTGTGCTTCCCAGACTCTAAATTTCACGGACGGCTTTGCCCAAGACTTGTTCCTGTGGGACACACTTCCCTAGAACTTCCCTAGGTCTGACCAGGCCACCAGCCTAGAGAGGGTGAGGGCAAGTGCTCTCTCCAGGACTTGTGAGGTGGAGCCACTGCTTCTTTTTGATTTGTCCACAATAAGGATAACACTGAGGAGAATTAAACAAGTAAGTCCATGTTGCTGGCTTCTCTTCTCCACACCACACAGAGACCACAGACAGCTGGGGAAAAAAGTGCCAGGGTTATTTGTTTCTGACCTGGCTCTGTTCCCAATAGTGCCTTCATAGTGCACTTCACAGATGATGACCACATTTTGTACAACGTTGTGTAGAGGAAGATATTTGAAATTCAACCCTAGTGTTGTGTCGGTGCAATCGCAGAATGACACCAACACACAAACGCACAAGTTCAATCATTAACAATGGTGTAAGCCCAGTTTATACTTGTGTGTCCAACCTACGCCAGAGGCAGTGCATCGTCCATTATGGCCATAGTCTGATGTGCAGCTCTCAGAAACAGGGATTAGTAGTCGAATAGACATTGTTTAAGTTGAACCAAATTCATGGATTCAATTCAGCAGCAAATTCATGGTGAAAGATTTCCTTAGACGTGGCATAGACCTCAGGGGTGAATAAAAATGTTGAACAATGGAGAGATATGGAAAAATAACTCAACAAGGAGCGGGATCTCGTTGAGTCAACGCGAAAGTATAAATCGGAACACTTAACGCAACACCACTGGATGGCTTAACACACCATTGTTACATCAGCAAAGCCACAGGTAAAGAAAGGTCCATCCCACCCACCCAGACACTCCTGGTCATGGACAGCTGAGGCATCACCTGGGTTAAAGCCAGTGATCTCTAGGTGATAGATCCAGTGCTTAACCTTTGCTTTTGAATCTAACTCACTTGTGTATGATCCTCTTTGTCTTCAAGACGATGATTTTTGTAGCATATGGTCAGTCACAGGAGCAGGACTGCACGATCCGACAATCGCTCAATCAGGAGCCCATCAGCCAATAGCATTCGCTGACAAAAACAACCATGAGCCCACCTCCAAACTGTCAACACCATGCCATGTCAAATCTCAAGCAACACGGTTATACCTGGCGTGAGGACAGCTCTCATGAGTGAGATATTGACCCTCACAACATAATCAGACTCTAAGATTTATATTTTTCACCATGTGTTCTTGCTTTCTCTAGATTTGACATGGTTGTGTCGCTGTAGTTAAGGCCAGGGCTCTCTGCAGGACACTGGAGTTCCTCCAAAACCATTACCATAAAGTCAGAGGCATGTCTATTGTCCTTGGATACAGCGGCATTACCATTGCCCTTCACCTGAGCTATGGGCCGAACCCTAACCAGGAAAACAAGCTCCCAAAGAATTTCGGTAGGTATCAGTGCCCTGGGATTCGCCGATCCAATGACCCAGGGCGTCTGGACACTTGCGTCTTGACATTGAGCCAGTGGTGTGACTCGTGTGGAACCGGACTTGCGCAGGGTGACTGTTCTCATGTGCCACAGCATTATTTCTAGCCTCCTGCCCCACAGCTGTGATGCAAAAGGCATAGCTCTTACTTCCTGCGCCTCCACGCCTTCCACCATCAGACCCCCAGAGAATCCCACTTATTCCTTCCTGCAAAGGAAGTTGGGGGAAACTTTGTTCTGAAAGTGCTGAATTTCGTTTGAATGATGAGAACTTTTGGGGGCTGTTGATAGAGCCTTGAGGCACACCTAGTAACACCGTTCCTCTTATTCAACACACGGGAAGGTTGTGTGACGCCTGCTCGTCCAACATCGCTTCTAAAGTCTAGGGGCATGAAGCGCTCGAGGCGTGGATTGGGTTTTGTAAGTGTGTGAGTGACTGGGTGAATGTGTGAAACTGTCTAAACGTGGGAGTGAGTGACTGGGTGAGTGTGGTGCTCGGTTCAGAGTATGTTCCTGCCTTGTGCCCAGTGATTCTGCATAGACTTAGGACACACTGCAACTCTGAGCAAGATGAAGCAGTTACAGATGATGAATGAATGAATGAATCATTATTAAAGCTGTGCTAAAGTACTCTGGATCTATTGAACAGGATCAAATGATCCACACAGCTAAAGTAAATGACCGCTCCCTTACTCCTGAGACACAGTGATTGTCTCATATCTGACTCACCACCAAATGAAATAACCCCTCCACACACACACATATATTCCTCCCATCCTTTTTCTGTCCCCTCCTCCACACACAGTTGTTTTCCTCTGGATGACAGATGCTGTTTAACCCCTGTGCCCCTCTGCAGCGTGGTGGTGTTTTCTGACTGACAGCGTTGGAGCGGCCTCAGAGAAAAGCAGCCCGCCCCCCTCCCCCCCAGCACCGGAAGCTCTGGAGAAGAAAGGAGGAGGGAAAGAGGAAGAGACCATCTTGGTGGGCGTCATCCATGGGGCAATATCGGCCTCTATCAAAGCACGCGAACACATCTGTCCACCACTGTCCTGTGCCTCTGTCAGTGCTATTGAGACGAATGGGGGCCTTGAAAAAGCCCAGGGAAGGAGCGCCGTGTGTTTCCTGCTGGAACAAGTGACCGGAGGGTGGGTCAGTTACTTGTAAACATCACCTTTAAGGTCAAGGTCAGCACAAACAAGCAGGTCCAGGGGACTGTGGTCAGAAACGCCGACTGATCATGGTTTACCAAGTGCCAAAGACTGCGTACACCAGATCAGCCAGAACATTAAAACCACTGCCTTGTTTCTACACTCTCTCAGTGACACTGATGTGCTGGTGTAGAGTGGATCAGACACAGCAGTGCTGCTGGAGTTTTTAAACCCTGTGTCCACTCTCTGTCCACTCTGTGAGACACTCCTCCCTCATTGGTCCACCTTGTAGATGTAGAGTCAGAGACCATCAGTGGACACAGGACGCTGTTCACTGTCTTGGTGGACTATTCTCAGTCCAGTGACACTGAGGGGATTTAAAACTCCAATAGCACTGCTGTGTCTGATCCCTGATTTCTTACCTCACTAAAGCTCTTGTGGATGAAAGCCATCAGATCCTCACAGCAAATGATTTTAGAAGAGTGTTTACGGTGTCTTTGTGCTGCCTCAGACTGCTCCACCTGCCAAACCATTACAGGGGCCCGCAGCTTTATGGAGGCGCAGGACAGTGCCCTGTATCCGCTGCACCTCTAGGTGAAGACCAAGAGTTAGGCTGCAGGCGTACAGGTAACAAGTGAGTGTGTGTGTGTGTGTGTGTGTGTGTGACAGCAGTGTTGTGGCCCTTAGGCAAGAAGAGTTGAGCTACTCCACTGGACACATCATCATTAGGTTCAGGTGACCACTCGGCTCTCGCAGAGTCATAAAGAGGCTTCATTTACTGACTGTGCCCCCCTCCCCTCTCACTCCCTCACTCCCTCTCTTTCTCTCTCTCAGTTCAGCAGTGCTTTATTGGCATGAATGTAATACAGTACGCTGTTGCTAAAGCATATTACAGAAAATACATAAACATATAGATACAGATACAGTTACAACAACAGGAAATGATATTTACAAGATTACTGATAATCAAACAAATCTCTCTCTCTCTCTCCTTCTCCCTCTCTCTCTCCCTCTCTCTCTCTCTCTCCTTCTCTCTTTTCTCTCTCTCCCTCTCCCTCTCTCTCTCTCTCTCCTTCTCTCACTCTTTTCTCCTTCTCTCCCTCTCCCCATCTCTCTCACTCCCTCTCTTTTTTCTCTCTCTCTTTTCTCTCCCTCTTTCTCTCTCTCCCTCCCTCTCTTCTCCTTCTTTCCCTCTCCCTCTCCCTATCTCTCTATCTCTCCCTATCTCTCTCTTCGCTCCTCTCTATTGTTCTCTTAGAGTCTTTATATTCTTCTTTTTGTCTCCCTCTTTCTCACTTGTCCTTTCTCCTGCTCTGTCTCTTAGACGTTTTATTTCCTTTTAAATTATAAATTCAAAGTATATTTAATAAGAACAAGAAACAACAAAAAATGAAAATAATAATTAAAATGCAATTATGGCAACATTTACAAAATGTTATTAATAAACTGTGTGTGTGTGTGCGCGCGCGGGGGGGGAGGAGGGGTTAAAGCTGTAACTCATTACAGTGCTGTCCAAAACCTCTGAGAGCGCCGGTGCCGTTCCGGGGGCGGTCGCTAGATGGCGCTGTGTCTGTTCGGTTGTTTGAGGCGTGTTTCTGGGTGAATGAAGTCACTCTCTAAGCTTTTCCAAGCCGCTCTCTCCGGGGAGACGAGTTTAACACGAGCGAACGAGTTCAAACCCTCGACTTCTGGCCAGGCGTCTTTAACACACACAGTCTGAGAGAGAGAGAGAGAGAGAGAGAGAGAGAGAGAGAGAGAGAGTATTAGAAACTCTCCATGTGTTTGTGTTAAATATAAATGTTAACTATTATTATTATTATTATTATTATTATTATTATTATTATTTCTCGCCTGATTTTATTTTCTTCTTAATAAAGCAATATAAGGATAATGTGATAAATGTGGTAAATAATTTTTTTTATCTTCTCCATCTGTTTATTCTTTCTATAACCTCTTTTATCGTCTATATTTCTCTCATTAATTCTGTTTTTACATCTCTCCCCCTTTCCTCTCAAACTGGTTATAACTCTCTCTCTCTCTTCTGTCTCTTCTCTCTCTCTCTCTCTCTGCCCTCTCTCTCTCTCTCTGCCCCCTCTCTCTCTCTCTTCTGTCTCTCTCTCTGTGTCTCTCTCTCTCTTCTGTCTTCTCTCTCTCTCTGTCCCCTCTCTCTCTCTGTCCCCCTCTCTCTCTCTCTCACTCTGCCCCCCCCTTTCTCTCTCTCTCTCTCTCTCTCTCTCTCTCTCTCTCTCTCTCTCTCTATCCCCCTCTCTCCCTCTCTTCTGTCTCTCTCTTTCTCTCTGGATCACAGTTATCAGAGAGGCTCGTGCGGATCTGTTAGTGTAGTATCTTGACAGAGAGGGATGAGGGAGATACGAGGTTTGATGCGCGCGCGGGTCAGTCCCGGTCTCCTTTAGCCGCGAAGAGAACGGAGCTCCGACTCAAAAAGAGCAGCGCTCCCTTTGTCCCTCGGCTTAATTTCGAAGGTAAACAGAATTATGCAAATGGATCAATTGAAGTGAATGGAAATGTTAATGGTGTGTTTGAAGCCAGTTAACAATACAAACTCCAGGCGGCGATTATCGCGCGCTTGTTTCACTCCGACCCGGGGCGGTGCTTTGGGGGTGGGGCACATTTCAAAGAATCATTCAACACCACCTTACAGAGAGACCTCCCTTATGAGTGCCTTTATAAACGAGTAATATTCGCTTATAATGCAGTAATAAGCGAGTCATAACACGTATAATGTACAAAGTGTTTATGCGTGTTACATGAGCATATAAATAATTAATTAACTGGTTTAAACACGTCAAAGACTTCCACCTGTTTATCTGCAGTTTTCATTAGCTTATTGAACATTTATGAGCTGTTCATAACATAATCGTATAACCATGTTAATGTGATTTACACGATTTAAAATATTATATATAAGCAGTTATAAATGAAAGAATAGGGGGCAGAGTTTTAGAAATTCATTCTTGACAGTTTTACTAGACTTCCATTATAACGTAGTTTACACTGGTGTATAGATCAGTAATAAGCAGTTAAAGGACATAAATCAACCACAGTGTTATTCATCTGTTATAAGCTGATTTAAATAAGTGGCTAATAAGACCTTGTAAAAGGAAACAAATGTTAATAAACATTGTTACATTGCCCTTATCTTAATGTGTAAACAACATGTAAATGTGTTTTATATGATTTGTTTATCATGTTTTATAAAGTATTAATAAGTGTGTATGAATAATCGAGAAATGTGGTCAGTGTTTTAGAATACGATACTGATATGGGTTTAACTTATATTATAAATCATTTATAAGCAATTACATTTCTGAGGTTTAAATGCTTAGAAATGGTTTACAATAGCTTATAACCCAGTAATAAGCCGTTATAACGCATACACATTTAAAATTGACCGTTTCAGCAGTGTTTATTCACGTGTTATAATAGTCTGCATGTCCTTAATACTGTCTGATGTACAAATAAAAGTACATCACTCTCTCACACTCTCTCTCTTTCTGTGGGAATTCCATTCCAGCACACGCCACCTTAAGAGCTCTTGTCCCTCCCTCGCCGCCGTAGCTCCCCCTCGACCTCTGATTGGCCGCCGCTGCGCTCGAGCTCCTCGCAGAAACGCAAAACTTGTTGCCGTTGGTGTGAAACGTGAAACGCGGCCATCGCGCGCACATCTCCTCCGCCTTCTGCGGCAGCAGCGTGTGGAGCCGAACGGGGCGCGCGACTGAGACGTGAGACCCGAGAGAGAAAGGGATTGTATGGGAGAGCGCGCGCGTGTGTGTAGGTGTTTGTGCAAGTGCATGCACGCGCTGGGATAGAGACTGAGCACGAGCGACAGAAAGAGAGATAGAAGGTAGAAGAAAAGAAATAAAGGGAAAAAAAGAAAGAGGGAAAGCGAGAGAGATGAGCTCCTCCGCGGGCGCTTCGTAACACGCAGGCGAGGAGCTCGAGCCACGGCTTCTCTCTGCACGCTTCAGATCCTCCAGACCCCCGGCGAAAGCACGTCTGCACGAGCCGCGCGAGGATGGTGGCTGCCCCCAGCGCGAGCGGAGCGTAAAGACGCACGGGACGTCCTCCGTCCGCCGACCTCGCCTGCACGCGCCTCCGGTGAGGATCTCGAGGACATTTGAGCGGAAACGCGAGAGTGGGATTATTATCACGCTTTGTTTATTTGTTTATTTGTTGTTGTTGTGGTTGAGGAGGAGAAATGGTCTCGCGGAGCTGCGTTGTGACCCCTCCGTTTTGTTGCACGCGCATTGGCAGCAGTTGTGAACTTTGTTTTTCTTTATTCAAAGGACGGAATACTTTTTAAAATTCTGCTAGTTTTTTTTTTACGTTTTTTTTCCCAACACGCCGTGATTTTATTGTGAAAAAGAAGCAAAAAACAAAGAAAGAAAAAAGAAAGAGAAAAACCCTCCACCGCTGAGTTTCTCGGATATTGCTTTGTCTTCGCTCTCGCGCAGATACTTAAAACAAATTATTTACATCTTATTTTTTATTAATAATATTAAACACACTATCCTTTGTTTTATTATTATTATTATATATATTTTTTTCCTCGCGCTCAATTTTCGCCTCATTTCTTCCTTCGCCGCGCGGACCGCGCTCGTGAGCAACCGGCGGACGGACGCTGGGAAACGCTGGCCGTCATGCGGGATTGATCCCGGGATGTTTGGACTGGATCCGTTCGGTCCCCCGTTACGCAGCGTCAGAACCGAGAAGAACTTCAGCCAGCCGAGAGCAAGCATGAGTTCGCACTACAACGCCAGGGCTCCAGGGCCGGTCGAGCCCGGTATGGGCGCCCTTAACGAGCCCCCAATGCTCGCGCTCAACATGAACATGAACGGAGGGGAGCAGTACGGTGGTTTCCACGCGCGGGGACACTCGGACATGCACGCGGCAGGACTCCAGCAACAACCGCAACAGCAGCAGCAGCAACAACAGCAAGCGCCAATGCACGGCTTCTTTAACAACCAGCAACCTCACAACCACCCCCACGGCCACCAGGCTCACCCCCACCAACACCACCCACACTTTGGGGGAAACTTCGGGGACCCAGGCCCTGGATCCTCCTGCTTACACGGAGGTAGGATAATGGGTTATGGCCCCGGTATGGGCCCCCAGCAGGGATTCGCAGATGGGTTCGACCCGCTCTCAGAAGGCCAGTCCGGGGACGGGTTTCCTCAGCAACAGCCGCAAACGCAGCAGCAAAGGCCAGGCTCGATGCCTGACTTCCAACACCACGGACCCTCCGGCGGAAACCACCCAGTCCCAGCCCCCTGCCTGCCCCTCGACCAGTCCCCGAACCGGGCTGCCTCCTTTCATGGCCTTCCTTCCTCTTCCTCCACGTCCTCGGAAACCCACAACCTAGAGTCCAGACGCATGCCCCCTCAGGGCGCCGTCGAAGGCCTGGACTACAGCTATCCCAACGAGCCCTCTGGACATTTTGACGTATCTGTGTTTTCCCCCTCCGAGCCAGATTCCCAGCTCCCCCACTTTGGTGGAGGGAGGCAGGTGCCAGGGGCCAGTTTTCCTGGAAACCCAGGCCTGTCCCGGGCCTCAGGAATGCAGGGCATCTCTAAAGGACACCCCCAAGCCCCTCCTCAGCAGCAGCAGCCACAGCCCCCGGCCCAGCACAGTGTGTTCTTTGATCGGGGGTTCGGAGGAGGGCGCAAAATTCCAGTGGGCATGGAGCCCGGTGCCAGGCATCCCCTCATGCAGCAGCAGCAGACAGGCTTGATGGGCCGACAAAACCCCTGCCCACCTTCCCTCCCGCGGCCCCCGCAGCCCGAGGCCGGCTCGGCCAATGCCAGCATGCAGGAGGGCGGCGTCATGATGCCTGGCCAGCACAACCAGTTTGAATACCCGATTCACAGACTGGAGAACAGAGGGATGAACCCCTACGGGGACCCCATGTTCAATATGCAACAGCAGCCCCCTCCTCCCCAGCAGCCTCCCAGTCAGAGGCTGCAGCACTTTGACGCCCCGTATTTGAATGTGGCTAAAAGGCCTAGGTTTGACTTCCCCAACGCCCACGGAGGGGAGGGCTGCGGCTCCTGGAACAGCGGAATGCACAACCCGCCCGGTATGGAGAACCACATCTCTCCCTCGGCCTACCCGGGCCTTCCTGGAGAGTTCACTCCCCCTGTTTCTGATGGGTTTCCCCCAGGCCCGCCGCTGCAACACCCCGGCCCTGAGCAGCAGTCGCTGCAGCAGAGGCAGAACGCCGCCATGATGATCAAGCAGATGGCCTCTCGGAGTCAGCAGCAGAGAATGAGACAGCCCAACTTGCAGCAGCTCGGTCACCACGGAGATGTCCCTCAGGGCCCTATGGTTCACGGAGGTCCCGTGGGGGGCTTTGAGAGAGACAGCGCTGGGAGGATGGTGAACTTTGATGGGCAGAATCCCCACATGGCTCCTGAAAGTGGCTGGTTTCCTGGGCCACACCCACCAGGGGAGATGCTGGGGAGGCGTATGGGTGGCCCGGGTGGCGAGGCAGGCGCTCATGATATGCAAAACGGTGCTGCCATGATGTTTAGGCCAGGTGTCAATGGTCTGGGCATGCAGGACCCTATGAGAATACCTGGAGAGGGCCACGTGCAGCCCTTACACTCACCCAGCATACATCCGCAATTTGGAAACGGCATGGGGAACCTGGCACAAATGCAGTCACCCGGGGCCGGTGTGGGGCTGCCCAACACGCCATCGGAAAGACGTCCAAATGACTTTTCAGGGCCACCCATGGGTGCCCAACCCTCTTTTCCTTTTGGGGGGTCCAGTCGACAGGGGGCACCACACAATAATGCCCAGGGTGTGAGCACCTCTCCAGGGAGTTATGCCTCACAGTCAGAGTTTCCAGCTGGCCAGCGCTCCTCTGTCAGCAAATTGGGGGCTCTCTCTTTGGGGAGTTTTAACAAAACAAGCAGCAAGGACAGTGTGTTTGGACAGAGCTGCCTAGCGGCACTCTCCACCGCCTGCCAGAACATGATCGCCAGCCTGGGGGCCCCTAACCTCAACGTGACATTCAACAAGAAGAGCCAGGGAGAGGGGAAACGAAAGCTGAGTCAAACCGAGCAGGATGTGAATACCAGTACGGCCAATGGGACAAGCAGCACTGGGCCAGAATTCTTCCCGGGTGGAGCCACACCCCAGACAACCCAGATGCCTAGCGCTAGCAATGGCAACACTAAGCCGGCGGGGCCAAACCAGACGGTGCAGGGGGAAGCCAGCGCCCTCTCCCCAGGTTACAACATGGACGCTACCCCTTGCAATGAGGGGAAAGCGGCAACAGGGAGCGGGAGAGGGAGAGGGAGGAGGAAGAGGGACAGTGGCCATGTGAGCCCTGGGATTTTCTTCCCCTCCGACAATGGCAACCCTGTTGTGAGTCCCGGCCAGCAGGTCACAGCAGCAGCTGGCAGCGGAGAGAGGGGTGGGGGCACACCTCACGAAAAACCCATCACATCGCCATCCTGGGGGAAGGGGGGTGACCTGATGCTGGGCGATCAAGCTGCTGACCTGATGTCGTCCCTAGACAGCGGCATCCAGAGCGTGTCAAAGTCGGCCGACTGCTCGCCTCGGGTCGAGTTCCCGGACGAGATCGGCCCCCACTTCAGCAACGAAGACGAGGTCTCGTCCAGCTCGGATGCAGGCGCCTCAGCGAAGGGTGGCTCACCCAAGCTGCAGAGACTGGACAACGGGCTGATGGGTGGGCAGAAAGGGCAGGGAATAGGCCTCGCCAACCACACTACCTCAACGTCAGAGGGCTACGGAGGAGTAGGCCACCCAGGTCACCCAGGTACGCCGGGCATGGAGCAGGTCAGAACGCCCTCCAGCACCTCGGGCCAGGACGAGATCCACCCCCTGGAGATACTGCAGGCTCAGATCCAGCTTCAGAGGCAGCAGTTCAGCATCTCCGAGGACCAGCCTCTTGCCGTGAAGAACAGCAAGAAAGCAACGGACTGCAATGGACAGAGCGGAGACGTAGACCTCGCCAGTTGTAGCCCGGATGCCGGAAAGGGCTCGGTGGGCACAATCGACCTGGACACACTCATGGCCGAGCAGCACGCCACCTGGTATGTGCCCAGCGACAAGAGCCTTCTGGAAAACTCGGAAGAGGACAAGTCACTGGGAGCGTGGGAAAAGGCTAAAGGACAGGGCTCCATCAAAGAAGGTAAATGTTCTCGCGTGTACACTTTAAGGTTGGGGTAATTATTTGTTTGGGGTGGGTGGGGGCATCGGACCTGTGCATTGATATATTGCTGTGTGAAACATTTTCTGTCTCTCTCTCTCTCTCTCCCCCTTACACACACACACACACATTAATGGCAAGTACCTCCTTAGCCTTGAGAGACCTCTCTGAAATAGGAAGTGCTGAGTGTTATATATTTTTTACCCCATAGAAGCCTGTTTGCACCATTTGAATGCACCAAGAACACATGTAGTGTTATTATTATTATATTGTTAATTTTACTGAGCCAACAACTCTTGCTAATTATTTAGCATAATTTTATATTTAGGAATTTGTATCTCAGTTTTGTTTAAAAACTAATTATGAATAATATTATTACTTATTAAATGGTTATGGTGTTATAAATGTGCTTCTGTTGTATTTTTAGACAAAGTGGAAATCAACGAAGCCACTAAGGCGACTTGAGGTGATTGGAAAATAGATTTCAAATTAAAAGTACCTCGTTGTTACTGTTATTTATTAATTATTTATTTTATTTATTAGTATTTTGTGATTAATAACACACAAAGCTGTGTTGTCTAATTGTATTGTTTTAGGTCCGATAAAAAATAAAGTAAATAACAGAAGGCGAAAGCAGCGTCCGTGTCTCTAACGTGTGGAAAGGAACCTGAAAACCTTCATAAAAAACGTAAGCAGTGAAAAGGCGTGTGATTGACGAGCGCGCGGCTCTCAACGCGTCGCGGGACTCAAGGTTTACTCAAGGATTGAGACTATTTTACGGGTTTAAGTTTATGTCCGCGTGAAACCGCAGAAAGAGAGGGCTCTGCAAAGGGCACGCGCTGCAGAGTAAACACCTCCCGCTGCTTTCTTTATCTCGCTTTTCACTCTCACAACAACAGCGCGCGCTAGATTAATTAATCTCGAGCTGGAGAGATTTCCTCCCTCTCTCTCTCTCTCTCTCTCTCTCTCTCCCTCTGTGTGTGTGTGTGTGTTTAACATTATCTCGGGATAATCCCACTAAGAACTTTCCGTTATTTCAGAGTTGATGACACGCGAGGAACTCGAAAAGCTCGCGAGCTCAAATTTTCAGATAAAAAAAAAAATAATTCGATTCCAAATCAGAATCAAATGTATGTTCCGGTGTTTCTCAGAGAGCTGCATGTAGAAGGAATTTGTTTTAGCGAACGGCAGGCGTATCATATTAAATAGTTTTTAAATGTTAAAATTAAACAGTTTTAACCAAGACAAAATATTTAAATATAAATAATAAATACGTTTTGAAAATTCTACTACAAATAAAAAAAAAAGTGCAGGAGTCCCAATAGTTCAAAGTATAATATTATACAAGAGGCAGAGCAAAATAAAAGTACTTCAAAATTTAAAAAGTACTATAAAAGTATTTCAAAAATTTCAAAAAAATTATTATTATTATTATTATTATTATTATTATTATTTGTGCTGATAATAAAATGAATTTGGAAGATTTACAGTATTTGATTTTTATGAATGAACAATCACATTTGAATTAATTCACTAAAAAAACGGAATTTTAGTGTTAAAAAAAATGATAGAACTATAAATATGTTAAATTTAAACCGATGTTACTGTGTAGATGTTTAGAATGTGACTTTTGGCGCCAGTAAAACTGCTTTAAAATTAAAAACTAAAAAATTAAAATGTTTAGAAATTTAGCGGCACTCTTTAGACTTTTATTGTGATATTTATAGCGTAAAAGTTTAGTGTGTGATTTCAGGTGGCAGTAGAATTACTTGTAAATTTGCGTCTTCATCCCCGTGGTTTTTACTGAAAATATGATAAAAAATAAAAGTCCTCCGCAGCTGCGACCGCTTCAGTGTTTCTCACAAACAGCGAGTTACAGCGGAACAGTGACCTACACTCAACTTAGAGCTGTTACCGTTCACACACATTTATTATCATTTATTTCACAACAGGTAGCAAAGTAGATATTTATTATTTACTTAATTTCAGATCTAATTCATCTACTTTAATTAACTCAGGCCATCTCTTATAAATGTCAAATATGGCTCCTTGCCATAAATCCTTGCATCATCATTATTATTATTATTATTATTATTATTATTATTATTATTATTATTACATTTCTGCCTTATTTAATATTTTCGCCAGTGAAAGCAATGAGTAAATTTAATTTTTGGAATTGTCTCAGTATTTTCTTAATTGAATATATGTTAAAATGTACAGTCTGCAGTGTTTCATGTTGTGATTAATTGTAGGTCATAATGCAGTGATGCTCCACATCACATTTTAGTGAGAGAGAGAGAGAGAGAGAGAGAGAGATTGTCTGTATGTGTGTGTGTGTGTGTGTGTGTGAGAGAGAGAGAGAGAGAGAGAGAGAGAGAGATTGTGTGTGTGTGAGAGAGAGAGAGAGAAAGATTGTCTGTGTGTGTGTGTGTGAGAGAGAGAGAGAGAGATTGTGTGTGTGTGAGAGAGAGAGAGAAAGATTGTCTGTGTGTGTGTGTGTGTGTGTGTGAGAGAGAGAGAGAGAGAGAGATTGTCTGTGTGTGTGTGTTTGAGAGAGATAGAGTGTGTGTATGAGAGAGAGAGAGAGTGTGTGAGAGAGTGTGTGTGTGTATCAGAGAGAGAGAGAGAGGTTTTCTAGGGGGGCTTTGGATGTTTAAATGAGTGCAGTGAGACAGACTGTGACAGTCAAAATGATTCGTTCAGAATGTCTCCAATACAGTCTTTCAAAGACTTCCCCGTGTGCAGTGGTAGTAACCTGCCGAAAGCGGGCTGAAACTGAGGAAGGATGAGGCTGGGAGACTGGGTGATGTGGGGGAAGAACACCATCCTCTCTGCTCTGATCCCACAGAAGAGCGACACCCACAAGTGAAGAAGTTAATGCTGGCTCTGATAGAGAGGGACACAGACTGCAGGGCAGCTCCGGCTGATATGTGTCAGAGGGCGGTGTGAATTTAGATATGGATGTATTTATATATGTATTGGCCCAGTGAAGGGGGCTGTACTGAGGAGCTCAATATGACCATAAATTCATCTCTTTATTTCCAGACAGATGTAAATCACACACTAATCTGTACTCTTCAGCCTCTCTCTCTCCCTCTCTCTCTCCCTCTCTACCTCCTGTCTGCTGCACTCAGGCGATCGATATCTGCTTAACACAAATCACAGCTCTGACACTCTCTCATCTGAGTGGGGGCTCTCTCAGTGCGGAGGAGGAGACGGTGTGTGTGTGTGTGTGTGTGTGTGTGTGATATTAAAGATATAAACGGGGCTTCTTCACGGTGAATGTTACAGTTGTGTGTAAGAGTTTAAATGCACTTCCGGTCGAACAGCGTGTAGTTGTTGATTGTTCTGTGTTTTTAATTTGTCTGTGAAAGTCTTCCCTTCAGATCCGTGGCGTTTGTCGCGTCAGTGTGAATTTGATGTAAATGTCATAGATGCGATGCCTTTCCTGTAACTCGCTCACTCACTCATCACTCACTCACACACTCATCACTCACTCACTTACTCACTCATCACTCACTCACACACTCACTCACTCACTCATCACACACTCACTTACTCACTCATCACTCACTCACACACTCACTTACTCACTCATCACTCACTTACACACTCATCACTCACTCACTTACTCACTCATCACTCACTCACTCACACACTCATCACACACTCACTTACTCACTCATCACTCACTCACACACTCACTCATCACACACTCACTTACTCACTCATCACTCACTCACTCACTTACTCATCACTCACTCACTTACTCATCACTCACTCATCACTCACTCACACACTCACTCACTCATCACACACTCACTCACTCACTCACACACTCACTCACTCACTCATCACTCACTCACTCACTTACTCACTCATCACTCACTCACTCACTTACTCACTCACTCGATAAGGAACTGCTCCACAAGGAGGTGCTATTTAGATCTTTGCTTTGTGTCCTTTTTTGTGAAACAAGGGTCGGTCAGTCCTCAGGTTGAATGAATTGTGTTTGTGTGTGTGTGTGTGTGTGTGTGTGTGTGTGTGTGTGTGTGTGTGTACCCAAACTTTTGCACAGGTCACATTTAAAGATTTGTGTTATAAATTCAGTGAAATTTAGCGTAATATATTTTTATAATATTACATTGTTTATTTGTCTATGATGATGAAGTGTGTGTGTGTGTGTGAAAGAACTGCAAGAAAAAGCAATATTTTACTGCATTTTATTACACTGTAAAATCTTTATTTTGCACAGACCATGTTTGAAAAATGTTTAATGGTAAATTTGATAAAAAAAAAAAAAAAAAAAAAAAATTCCCCAAGTTACGGTGAGAGTATGTTTTCTAGAAGTAAATTAACAGAATGTGTCCGTCCTCAGGGCGTCTAACATTTACCACAGGAGTGAATATATTAATAATAATAATAATAATAATAATAATAATAATGAAAACCTTTATTTTAAATTTTGGTTCAAACAGGGCTTTGTACACACATTAAAATATGTGTATTACTACCACAAATAATAACACTTTCAAATACAAACATCAAACTGATAGCCATTGTTACAGCATTAATGACAGCTTCTTTAAAACTAATAAGTAAATTAATTAACGTCTTTTAATTCCTAGAAATAAATTAATCAGTGGATCCACACAGATCAGTGACAACAGCTATTTTTTAACCTCCTTCCGGCCCAGTCTGTTTTTCCTGTCGTCTTTCCTCCTGCACTCTTTCAAATTCCAGCAGCCGCTGGCTTAAAGACGCCTCTTAAATTTAATCAGAGCCATCTCTGGATTATTGACGTAGTTACTCTAGACACTTTATGTTTAACAGACTAAACAAACAAGACGGGCACACGCGTGTTTACAGCGTTCAAAGAAAATTGAAAATAAATAGAACCAAAAAATAACGAGAGACAAAGACTCGATACACGCCAAATTCACAAAGAACTAGCTCCTAGTCCGTTTACATCGCCACAGGAGAGACGTTAGTGAGATTAAAAGGTGTAAACAATTAAAATAAATAAATAAGGGACAGACACAACGTACTAAAGACCCGTGAGTGTTTTCAGAATTCACATAAATACATGAGCTAAAAAATGCAAAATAAAAGCGCATCAGCAGCTGGAATAGAAGGATCCAGACGAGTCCACGGCGTTACACCGTCCTTTAAAAGACACTCTCTAAAGAAACTGGAAATAAAAAGGAGCTAATTTTAACTGGAATAAAGGATTTTAACTGGAATGTAAGGTATTTATAAAATACACATAAATATGTAATAAACAACAACTAAGAACAAGACGAGATGAGGTTACAGTCTGTAAAGAAAACAGCATAAAAATATGAAAATAAATAGAAACGCTGACACTAAACACACAAATACACATTGTTTAAAGGTTTACTGAAAGCAAAGAGAGACAAAAAAGAGCAAAGAGAGATAAACAACCGTAAACTAATGGTATATAACAGTAGACGCCTGATGAGTCTTGGTGTAGAACGTGGAACACAGTAAATAAAGACTAGCGCATACAGTGTTTGTGTTCAGATATAAACTAAAGAGGAGAGGGTAAACAACAGGTCACTTTGTAAAGAGTAAATTAATAAACAAAACATTAACGCAAACAATAAACACTCGGGTCGAGTCCCCAGTGTTTACACCGTCCTCACAACGATGTTCGCTAAAGACCCTGGAAATAAACAAGAAATAATTAAACTAACCTAAAGAAATGGAAGTACAGTTAGGAGTTTTCTAAATGAATCCAAAGACCAAGACTCGTCACATAATAAAAACGCACACGGACGACTTCCACGAGCCGAAGAAAGGTGTTCAACAAAAGAAAGTGACATTGAATAAGTACAAGTCAAAATAGATTAAAGAATAATACGAATGAGGAATTCACGTGGTGTTTACACCTTTATGTAAAATATAGATTCACTTAGAAAAACTACACAATGCAGATGAACATTAACCAAATAAAGCAGCGAAGTCTGGGACAGTGAACACACAGGAGCCCACCCACTGTATACACGCTTCTCAAATGAGTATCAGCCAATGGATAGTTGGTCAAAGTGAGTGTAAGGCATGTGTAAATTAAACATATATTAATGTTAATAATGTGTATTATTAATACAATTCTCTAAGATGCATTAAGGGAGGAGACTATATTATTGTAGGTCACTGATTTTATAAATACATTGGGTGGGCTTCCAGAGGTGGGCAGTTTTTAGTTCCTTTTCTGACGAACTGAAACAGAGTAATTAAAATACACAACTGAGCAGAGGGTTTTCAGCTGTGTGCTCCATTCCAACAGAGAATAAAGACAGCACTCTCTTCAGTTCAGTTCAGTGCTGGGTTCCCTGTTTGTGCTTACAGTAACAGTGTGTTGTTTACAGTGACTGTGTGTGGTTTTTAGTGTCAGAGTGTGTAGTTTAAAATGACAGTGTGTTATTTATAGTGACTGTGTGTAGTTGTTGTTTACAGTGACAGTGTAGTTTAGTGACAGTGTGTTATTTACAGTGACTGTGTTGTTGTTTACAGTGACTGTGTAGTTGTTTACAGTGACAGTGTGTAGTTGTAGTTTACAGTGACAGTGTGTAGTTGTTTACAGTGACTGTGTAGTTGTTTACAGTGACAGTGTGTAGTTGTAGTTTACAGTGACAGTGTGTAGTTGTTTACAGGGACTGTGTTGTTGTTTACAGTGACTGTGTTATTTACAGTGACTGTGTAGTTGTTTACAGTGACTGTGTAGTTGTTTACAGTGACAGTGTGTAGTTGTTTACAGTGACCGTGTGTAGTTGTTGTTTACTGTGACTGTGTGTAGTTGTTTACAGTGACTGTGTAGTTGTTTACAGTGACAGTGTGTAGTTGTTGTTTACAGTGACAGTGTGTTATTTACAGTGACAGTATGTAGTTGTTTATAGTGACTGTGTGTTGTTTACAGTGAAAGTGTGTAGTTGTAGTTTACAGTGACAGTATGTAGTTTAAACTGACCGTGTGTTGTTTACAGTGACTGTGTTATTTACAGTGACTGTGTAGTTGTTTACAGTGACAGTGTGTAGTTGTAGTTTACAGTGACCGTGTGTAGTTGTTTACAGTGACAGTGTGTAGTTGTAGTTTACAGTGACAGTGTGTAGTTGTTTACAGTGACTGTGTTGTTGTTTACAGTGACTGTGTTATTTACAGTGACTGTGTAGTTGTTTACAGTGACAGTGTATAGTTGTTTACAGTGACTGTGTAGTTGTTTACAGTGACAGTGTAGTTGTTTACAGTGACAGTGTGTAGTTGTAGTTTACAGTGACAGTGTGTAGTTGTTTACAGGGACTGTGTTGTTGTTTACAGTGACTGTGTTATTTACAGTGACTGTGTAGTTGTTTACAGTGACAGTGTGTAGTTGTTTACAGTGACTGTGTAGTTGTTTACAGTGACAGTGTATAGTTGTTTACAGTGACTGTGTAGTTGTTTACAGTGACAGTGTAGTTGTTTACAGTGACAGTGTGTAGTTGTAGTTTACAGTGACAGTGTGTAGTTGTTTACAGTGACAGTGTGTAGTTGTAGTTTACAGTGACAGTGTGTAGTTGTTTACAGGGACTGTGTTGTTGTTTACAGTGACTGTGTTATTTACAGTGACTGTGTAGTTGTTTACAGTGACAGTGTGTAGTTGTTTACAGTGACAGTGTGTAGTTGTAGTTTACAGTGACAGTGTGTAGTTGTTTACAGTGACTGTGTGTAGTTGTAGTTTACAGTGACAGTGTGTAGTTGTTTACAGTGACTGTGTAGTTGTTTACAGTGACAGTGTGTAGTTGTAGTTTACAGTGACTGTAGTTGTTTACAGTGACTGTGTAGTTGTTTACAGTGACAGTGTATAGTTGTTTACAGTGACTGTGTAGTTGTTTACAGTGACCGTGTGTAGTTGTTTACAGTGACTGTGTAGTTGTTTACAGTGACTGTGTAGTTGTTTACAGTGACAGTGTGTAGTTGTTTACAGTGACAGTGTGTTATTTACAGTGACAGTATGTAGTTGTTTATAGTGACTGTGTGTTGTTTACAGTGACTGTGTGTTGTTCTTGTTTACAGTGACTGTGTGTTATTTACAGTGACAGTATGTAGTTGTTTATAGTGACTGTGTGTTGTTTACAGTGACTGTGTGGTGTTCTTGTTTACAGTGACTGTGTTTTATTTACAGTGTCAGTGTGTTGTTGTTGTTGTTGTTGTATGATTGTGTTGCTCCCCTGACTCTGAAGCTCCAGCTTCTTATTTCAGAGCAGAGTGATGCAGTGTGGGCCACTCTTCAGTTTTGAAGAGTGTGTGACTGACCACTGCGCGCTCTCTCTCTCTCTCTCTCTCTCTCTCTTTCTGTCTGTCTGTCTGTCTCTTTCTCTGTCTCTGAGACTGAGGCTAGTTTGGGGGAGGGTGCTGTAACTGTAGCGGAGGAGGAGCTGAGGACTCTCCACAGTTTCCATTCAGTGTTAAATGTTTACACTTCAGTGTTTGCGAAGCAAATGGTGCTGAATGTGAAAACACACACACACATTAACATCTCTGTTACTCTACACTGTATTCTTAAGCAACCTGTTTGTTTAGTATTTGATGGAGCATGTTGTTGTAATTGTTCTCAAAGACACCAAATACGTTTGATCTGTGTCTCTCTCAGCAGCAGCTGCTGCAGCTGTGTCCAGATGTGTTTCGACGACTGGGAAAGTGGAGAATAATCAAAATATTATCATCATTAGGCTGATAATCACAGGGAGTTTTAGTCTTTGATAGGAATTAGAACACTTCAGATGTGACATGGCTATAGTCACGTTCAGAGTGACACTATGTATCTCTCTAAACACGGACTCTTCCTATTGGTCCGTTTGCTTTGGTGTTTGGACACGATGTGAAGCACAGCTGGTGTTTTCAGGTGAGGCCCAGAAACAATACATCAGAAATGCAGATACAAGGTCTTGCTCTGACAGTGCCCCCCCCCCCACACACACACACACACACAGCGCCCAGTTAGAGACCAGTCAGAGGTGGTCATGCACTCGTCCTGAGTGGCTCTGTGAGAACCCTTCACCTCCCAGCGGTGGGTTGTTTGGGTGCTGGTTTTGGCTGAAACACGGACCTGTCTCACTCGGACACTCCGAACGTCTGTGTGGAGACGCGAGTTGTTCCAGAACAGTCTGAACAAGGAAAAGAACTCAGCTTTCAGACATCATCACTGTCTAGAAATAAACATGCGTCTTCATTTAGATTTCTGGTGCGTTTCTATTGGTCGGCTGGAGAACTGGAGCCTTCTATTGGTTTGAGAATTTCTATTGGTCCGTTCATTGTAAAATTGGAGAATTCTGATTGGTCCATTGATACAAATGAGTGCGTTTTGTAAAATTTGTCCATTTTACTGTAAAACAACAGCTTTGCTATTGGTTCCTTTTGCTTTAAAACTGCTTTTCTATTGGTCCATTTCTTCATAAGCATTTGATCATTTCTATTGGTCTCTTTAGTATTAAATTAGAGAGATTCCATCGGTTCATTTATTGAAATATTGGAGCATTTCTACTATTCCATTTATTGTAAAAGCATTTATATCCGTCCATTATTCACAAACAATGGAGTGTTTCTGTAATGGGATGCTCTCACGGTGTAAGGGGCAGTGGGTGGGCTCCGATGATGCAGAACTTAGATGTGGTTGAGTATATGTTTTGGGGATTTCACAAACGATAATCAGACTCGACACTCAACACCAGCGCCATGGTAGCGCACCGGTTTGTCATATGCTTCTGTGGGTGTACACTGGGGGTCCACAGTATCGTGGTCATATTTCCTCTGATGTCTTTGGAGGCCACACGGTGGAGATTGGAACCCCATTGTACTGCACTGAGAGCAGTGGTGTTATCCAGCCACTGGCAACTGCTCTTCTCAAGAGTCCACAGATTCGATCTGTTCCCTTCTTCATGGGTAGCTTTGATGAGCACCATCAACAGGACACACCAGGCGTCTGACAGTACGCTCTGGTCACTGTGTAGTGCCTTTCTCAATGTAGAGAAAAGTGAATAAGACACAGCCTCTGTTTTGATTACAGCAGCTGCTCGGCTCACTCACTCACATTGACACGAGGGGGTTGTTGTGGGTGACCTCAGCACAACGGATGAACACATTCATATAGTTTAAATGTGCATGGGGCAGTTAGAACTATTGCATGTTTTAGCCTCCGCAAATGCCTTTTCATTAACAGTGACATTAACATTAAGAGTGACAAAAGTCATTATGAGGAACCTCAGTGTCTGCATCAGCTGAGGGATGTGTGTACTGTGTGTGACATGAATGTTGATATTGATTAGAGTCCAATAGGTAGGTGTGTGTGTGTGTGTGTGTGTGTGTTCAGGGGGTGGCTTTATGTTAATTTTAACAAAAGTTTGAAGCAGTTGATATAAAAACGGAAAGCTACAAATTTTAAAATAATGTGTTTACAATTTGTTGGTTTTCCTTTTCTGCTTCTCTCTCTCTCTCTCTCTCTCTCTCTCTCTCTCTCACACACACACACACACACACACACTTTTTTGGGATGTGTGCTCTCTTGATAACACTCAAATAAACAGCCTGAGGAAATGATTCAGCTCGTTTTATATTGTTTTTTTTAACCCTCTCTTAAATAATATTTTGTGCTAGTCGTGGTGTGGTTCTGCTGCTTGTTTTAAGGTAGAAATAAAAATTTAAATAAGCAGTGCTTAAAGTGAGATACTGCTGCTGTATTTAAGGTGGAAGAGAAGTTCAGATCAGATCTGTGTAGGAAAAATTGTCTGCATCATTTAAGGCGGAATGGGGAACAACAGGCAGTAATAATGTTAGTTTCTGCTGCCGTATTTAAGGTGGAAAGGAAGCAGAGATAAATAGCATTTAAGTAGAGGTTGTTATTTCTGTAGTATTCAAAGTGGAATGGAATATAAATATATATATGTAGCATGTAGAGGACCGGTGCTACAGCATTTAAGGTGGCAGGGGAATTCAAATATCTCATTTGTAAATAGAGTGAGTTACTGCTGCAGGATTTAAGGTGGAAAATAAATACCAAACTGAGAAGAGAAGCCTGTGTGGGAATTAAATCCATCAGTGTTACAGATTTTAAATGGGAAACATGGGCAGTTCCTTACATCGAAACATCGGAGTCGGTATCAAATCATTACACAACTGGAGCCCGGTGTCGAGTTGCTATGGTTACAGCAGGAAAAACGGACACTTTTTAGCATCTGCACGATCACGTTGTATTAAAGAGTTTTGTGTGAAGAAGGCCTCCAGTTTCCGTCCTTTCCCCCACGCGGCGCGAGAGATTAACACGCGGCAAACACTCGTGTCGGACCACGTCTATCATCACCAACATCCCATAATATCACCTTCTCACCCAGGCCTGGAGGTGCTCAGTTTACCAGAGGGACTGTGGTGAAAAAGAAGGGAAAGCTGTTAGGTTGTGTGTGTGTGTGTGTGTGTGGTATACTCTGACAGTGTATTTAGTGTATGATTTAATAAATCCACAGTGTGTATTGATTGGTCACCTGAGATGACCTTCCCTCTGGTCCTCATTGTTTTCTGAAAGAAGGGACATTTTTCTTTCTCTCTCTCTCTCTCTCTTTTTCTCTCTCTCTCTCTCTGTCCCTCTCTCTTTCTCTCTCAGTAATCTGTTAGCAGCACATTCGAGGTATTTGACATTTGGCGCAGGCGACAACTTGCAGAAAACACACACACACACACACAAGTAATTTTGCTTCTTGCCTTCCTCTCTTTGTGTCTCTCGTTCTTTTCTTAACGGCCCAAAAAAAAAAGAGAAAAAACCATGGCGTGATTGACATTTTCCGTGAAAAAAGAAAACAGCTTGAGGCAAGCCACGTTCTCAATCCGTCATCACACACACCCACACACACACACACACCCACACACACACACACACAAAGATACTCACACGCACATACATACACACAGACAGACACACACTCACACACATAAACACACAGTCACAAATATATATGTTACCACACACACACACACACACACACACACACAGTCGAGCTTTACCCACATGCTCCACACCTTTTACCCCATTGTTAGAGGTGTAAAGTACAGCCCAGTTCTGTTTGGATGTTTTGAGAAGTGGTCTGAAGAGTGACCTCAGCTAAACGTCCGCTCAGAGCCGAGGACCACAGCCGTGTCTTCACCTCCTCTACACTCTTCTGTCAGCGGCTGATATATAACAGCAAATTACTACAGCTAATTACTACAACAATTACAGCCTGTACCTGTGTGTGTGTGTGTGTGTTTACTCTCTCACTTTTGTCCCTTTTGACTTTTGACTTTTTGACTCAGTTTGGAGCAACATAGATCTGTACTGTGTATTCTCTCTCTCTCTCTCTTTCTCTGTCTGTCTCTCCGTCTCTCTCTCTGTGTCTGTCTGTCTGTCTCTCTCTCTCTCTCTCTCTCTCCGTCTCTATCTCTCGCTCTCTCTCTTTGTCTGTCTGTCTCTCTCTCTGTCTCTCCGTCTCTCTCTCTGTCTCCATCTCTCGCTCTCTCTCTTTGTCTGTCTGTCTCTCTCTCTCTCTCTCTGTCTCTCCGTCTCTCTCTCTCTCTGTCTCTCCGTCTCTCTCTCTCCCTGTCTCTCCGTCTCTCTCTCTGTCTGTCTGTCTCTCTCTCTCTCTCTCTCTCTCTCTCTCTCTCTCTCTCTCTCTCTCTCTCTCTCCTGTCTCCATCTCTCGCTCTCTCTCCCTGTCTCTCCGTCTGTCTGTCTGTCTCTCTCTCTCGTTCTTGCTGTCTCTGTCTCTCTCTCACTCTTTATCTGTCTGTCTCTCTCTCTCTCACTGTCTCTCTCTCTCTATTTGTCTCTCTCACTCTTTCTCTGTCTCTCTCTCAGTGTCTCTCTCTCTCTGTCTCTCTTTCTCTATCTCTCTCTCTCTCTCTCTCACTCTTTCTCTGTCTGTCTCTCTCTCGCTCTGTCTCTGTCTGTCTCTCTCTCTCACACACACACACATACACACTCAGTATCAGAGCTGTGTGTTGACTTACTAATGTGAGCCTTAGTGCTGTACACACACTGTACCCAGATCTAAGCTTAGGATTTATTCTGAGGTAAACTCAATGTGTTTTGTTTCTGTTTCCCACACTCACTCACACACACTCACACACACACACACACATTAATTCACTGTGAACATTATCATCACTCATTATAACCACTGTCTACATACTTTAGGACATTATTCCGTGTGTTCCTGATTGTCCTTTTTAAGATTGGGGTGTGTGAGCGCCTCTAACAGCTGTGTGTGTGTGTGTGTGTGTGTGTGTGGAGGTGCTGACAGACAGTGTAGTTATTTGGCAGGTAGCCGTCAGTCGGCCGTAACTCAGTTCACGGAGAAATGATTAATGCGTTCTGACATCAGCTGGATGTTATTGTCGCCGTGGGAACAGAGCGTAGCGCTTCATTAATGATTATTTTATCTGAAGCTTTATCAATGATTATTTTCTTCTTATCTGTACATACCTCTCTCTTCATCCTCGGGGAAGATCCTTACCCTAGGGCGCGGAACATTGCTGTGAGGGTTTGATGGCAGCCGTGAGAGCATTAGTGAGGTCAGCTGCTGATGTCAGAGGGTCACTTCTGGCCTCGAAGGATGGGATGGAGCTCCCTCACTGCTCCACAGTCCAGTGCTGGTTGGGGGGGGACTCATATGCAGCTGCTCCAGAGGTCTGTAATTGTCTGTGGAGATACATTATGCGCACAACTGAACGCCACATTAATTATGCAGGATGTGCAAAATTACACACACACACACACACTGTCTTGTATTTGTGAATTGTGGGGACTTTCCATGAACATTTCCATAAGTGCTAAAAATACTTAAAAGAACCTTTAAACCTTTATTTACTTTGGTCCCCACAAGTCTCCACATTGTGAGTGTGTAAAAAAGGTGTTGGTCTCCACAATGTGATACATTCCTGGCGCACACACACACACACACACACACACACACTTTCTCAGCCATTTGCTTGGCTTTACAGCTCACACTGGAGTAAATAGCCAGTGCATTAACACACATCAGGTGTCCCATTGAAGCAGAGGGACACACAACACTCACCGTGTATCTTCATTTATATTGAGGTGTATTTCTCTTACTCTTTATGTGTAAATTTAAATGAACACACCGCCTTTTACACTGTGTCCAGGGCTCGAAAAAAATCCTCTTCAATGTCATTTAAAAGTTAGGACATTTTTTTTAAACGTCTCCTGTAAAGTTGCGGTTTTGGAGATACGAGATTTTGTTTTGATGGTGTTTTTAAGTGATTCAAACCTCAGGGGTCAAGGACGGGGACAGTAATGTCATCTGCTCGTGGCTTAGATATACGTCTCGCTGCTGTAAATCACTCACCACACTCGCTGATGTGTGTATTAGCTTTCTCTGTGTGTGTGTGTGTGTGTGTGTGTGTGTGAGAACAGCAAGAGAGAGAGAGAAGGAGGGAGGGAAGTGGGCCAGAGGGCGAGAGAAAGAGGAGGTGGTGGAGGAGGAGAAAGAGAAAGAGGAGGTCGTCATGCCTGCCTGAACTCGTTCTCTCTCTCTCTCTCCTTCTCACATTCTCTATCAGCGCTCTAGGAACACAACATTAGTCTCTAAACACTTTTACAACTTGTTACGATACAATTATAAGGTGTTATAAGCATGGCGAAATGACGTATCATGTTATTAACATATTCATAATACATACATTATAATGCATGCTATAAATAATAAAAAAGGCTATAACTGAGTTATAAAAACCTTGTTATTACACATGTTATTACAAAAATAACCAAGTGCCTTTATAAGGTCTTATAATCTGGTAAAATTATATTTTAACATAATAACCATTCCTAATAACATAGAAACCTGTTTTAACATGTAGCTTGATCACTATTAATCTCTATGTTTTCAGTGCATTATAACATGCTGTAAATACAAAACTAAGCTAAATACAGTGTTTTAAACGTTAGGGCTAATTTTTATAAGGTGTAAGGGACTTTTACAAGGGTCTAGAGCCAGGTTTATGAGCCTCAGGAAAGGTTTAGGTTCAGGTTTTCCTTAAACCCTCTGAGGTGTGCCGTCTGCAGTGTGGACTCCTCACTGGGTTCAGAATTAAACTAGAGCTTTCGGTCAGCATCAGTAAATGGAAAGTCTGTCCAAAAGTGTGTGGACACCTTCTCCAGATTGAAGGGTATTAAAGGGGTGTTTCTTCCTCTTTGCTGCAGGAATAAGAGATGTTGGAACATTGCTGTGAGGGTCTGATGGCATTCAGCCAGGTCAGGAGCACTCATTCCTGAGAGTACTGCTCCAGTCCCTTGTGCTTTATAAGCGTCTGGCAGACACTTGGCTTTTGAACAGAGTAGAGCGTGATTATGTGGCATCTCTCACTTTCCTTCTCTTTCTCTTTCTCTTTCTCACACACACACACACGTATGTACGTTCAAAACACCACGGACCACTGTGAGCAGCTCAAATTTCCACAGTATTTCAGTCGAATTATAGGAACTCACAGATTTTAAAGCACTGTATAAGAAGGGTCTATAACCCATGATCTCGTTTATTCCGCTCTCTGTTCTTTAACGGGTATCTCCACTCTTTCGCAGTGTGTGGAAATGAGCATCACTCCATTACAGCCAGCGTAACTCACTGCATTAGCGCTGCTTCAGTTACCGCAGCTCCGTGCGTCCAGATACCTTTGGTTCTCACATTTCACGGCAGATTGAAATGCAGTTTTGCTGAATGTGGGATTTCACACCGGCCTTGTGTGTTTTTTTTTTTTGTTTGTTTGTTTTGTTTTTTTTACTCTCTTCTTCGACTGATAGCTCTGTGAACTCGTCTTTTCCGCTGTAGCTTCTCCTTTTCTGGGAAGGCTATACTCCCAACCCAAATGGTTGTTTGGAACATTGCTGTGAGGGTTTGATGGCGCATGCATAACACTGCATAAACATTAGTGAGGTCAGGTGCTTGTTCCCAAACTCTGACTCATCGTATGGAGCGCCATCTCTCCAGAAGTTGCTTCGCAGCGCAGTTCTGTCTGCCTCACGCTCATGTGCAGC